>NC_053501.1:1045969-1194752 GCF_905171775.1 Rana temporaria | reverse complement strand
ACCATGCTCAGTAGTACTCCCAGCTCTGCTGATCCCCCCCCCCATGCTCAGTAGTACCCCCAGCTCTGCTGACCCCCCCCCCCATGCTCAGTAGTACTCCCAGCTCTGCTGATCCCCCCCCCCATGCTCAGTAGTACTCCCAGCTCTGCTGATCCCCCCCCCCATGCTCAGTAGTACTCCCAGCTCTGCTGATCCCCCCTCCATGCTCAGTAGTACCCCCAGCTCTGCTGATCCCCCCCCTCCCCCATGGTCAGTAGTACCCCCAGCTCTGCTGATACCCCCCCCCCCATGGTCAGTAGTACCCCCAGCTCTGCTTATCCCCCCTCCCCCATGCTCAGTAGTACCCCCAGCTCTGCTGATCCCCCTCCCCCATGCTCAGTAGTACCCCCAGCTCTGCTGATCCCCCCCCATGCTCTGTAGTACTCCCAGCTCTGCTTATGAATGAATGAATGAATGAAAAACTTATAAAGCGCGGCGCATGCGAACTGAATCGCTTCTGGGCGCTAGTTGTTCGTGTCTCATGACATCAAAAGAGCAGAGTTTTGATCTGTCTTCTGAAAGTCAGGTGGTTTTCCTCCAACCTATCCCCCATGCTCAGTAGTACTCCCAGCTCTGCTGACCCCCCCCCCCCCCCCCCATGCTCTGTAGTACTCCCAGCTCTGCTTATCCCCCATGCTCAGTAGTAACCCTCAGCTCTGCTGATACCCTATGCTCAGTAGTACTCCCAGCTCTGCTGATCCCCCCCCCCCCTGCTCAGTAGTAACCCTCAGCTCTGCTGATCCCCATGCTCAGTAGTCCTCCTAGCTCTGCTGATCCCCATGCTCAGTAGTCCTCCTAGCTCTGCTGATCCCCATGCTCAGTAGTCCTCCTAGCTCTGCTGATCCCCATGCTCAGTAGTCCTCCTAGCTCTGCTTATCCCCCATGCTCAGTAGTACTCCCAGCTCTGCTGATCCCCCCCCCCCCTGCTCAGTAGTAACCCTCAGCTCTGCTGATCCCCATGGTCAGTAGTACTCCCAGCTTTGCTGATCCCTCAGCCCTCACCCACTCTGTGTAGTACCTCCAGCTTTGCGGATTCTCCGGCTAGTTGTAACCCCCAACGGATCCCCTGCACAGTAGTAACCTCCGGAGCTGCTGAATCTACCCCCCCACCCCCCGCTCAGTAGTAATCCTCTGATCCTCCACTCTCTCTGGTCCCTGCTCACCTCCCGCTATATATTGCTCCCACGCTGATCAGCACATGTGACATTGCTAGTTTCTCCTGCTTCGGCCCCCCAGCTCCGCTGATCCTCTGTCACTCAGTATTCTCTCTGCAGTCACCTGCTATGCCATTCCCATGTTGCACACCACGGGTGCCGTCTGTTAGTTGCTCCAGTCCGGACCCCCGCTCACCTTCCTGCTGCTTCACATTGCACACCAGATGTGACCTCTGCACCAGACACCCCCAGAATATATTCACATAACCCGGAAGGGACTGCTGATGACGTCTTTCCGGTTTGCTTGTTGGTCTCCCAGTGCATCCTGGGAGATCTCATACCCTGCAATACCTCAAAGTGAAGCTAAAGCTGATTAAAAGAAGCTGCAGGTGCTGCTAGCGAGTGTTGTCATAGACTTCTATGGAGGCTTTGGTTGTCATAGACTTCTATGGAGGCTTTGGAGACACTTTGAAGCACCAAGAAAGTGACGCGGGGGATCGTTTTAAAAAGTGTCTCCAAAGCCGCGTGTAAATAAGCCCTTAATGATTACAGAGCTCATTTGCCCGGAGATCCACTTTAATAAAAACTGGTGATCCTGCCATGAAGAACCTTGTTGGGTACTTCCTTTTATAAGGTGACAACATTCTGTCCCCGTTTTCCAAATCTGCTCCTGTAGATGTGAAACCCCAGCTGAATAAAATTTAGTTTCCAAGCGCTGTGGCACATTTAAAAATAAATAAAGAAATCCTTTCCATCCTTTGTTGCCTTTTAGTGTTGATTTCTTGCAGCCTCTTTGCAGACACTTCCTGTCTCTATACACTTCAGCAATGGCTGCGCGCCGTTTCTACTGGTAACTTTCCTGATGGTGACAGTGGAGTGTTTCTGTATAATCCGCATTCACACATCTGCTTGTAGTCGCCATCAAGAGCGTGACAACGCGGGGCGCAACTGGGGAAACCAACACAACGTTGTCACCCTATTAACAGGAAGTGGCTGAGCCAGGACCTCCCATGGGCGGGATCACCAGGAATCCTTGTAAAAAATGTTTCTTGGTGGCTGACTGTTGCTCACAGAAGCATTTCCCTGCGTTTGGCGCTTTAATATTTGACACCTTTGTATCCTTCCCTCAGTGTTGGTGCTAATGGGACCAGTGCCGATCTCTTTTTCGGCAGCCGTGGATTTGGACAGTCGAATTCGCTGCCTACAGCTGGATCTGTAGGGGCCGCCATCGCCAGGAGAAACCCGCGGCAGTTCCCGATCCCGTCCCGCAACCTGCCCAGCTCCCGACTCGGATTGCTGGGACCGAGCGGCCTGCTGGGGGCGACGCAGAGGGCGGCGTCCAGCAACCCGGCATTGCTGAAACAAGGCAGGCAGGTGAGTGCGGCGCTTCGTGGTTTGTGTGTGTCTCTCTCTCTCTCTCTCTCTCTCTCTCTCTCTCTCTCTCTCTCTCTCTCTCTCTCTCTCTCTCTCTCTCTCTCTCTCTCTCTCTCTCTCACAGGGGGGGGGGGGGGCTGCCAGGGGTTACTGACCCCCAATCAGAGAAAAGAGGGCAAAGAAAACCAGAGACAAGAGAGTGGGGGAGACCACTGATGACTTTTACAATTCTAGGGGGATGGCAAGTAGTATAGAGGCTGCTCTCCCTCTCTCCCCTCCCGTTCCCCTTCCTCTCTCCCCTCCCGTTCCCCTTCCTCTCTCCCCTCCCGTTCCCCTTCCTCTCTCCCCTTCCTCCCTCTCACCCCCCCTCTCTCTCACCCCCCCCCTCTCTCTCTCTCTCGCTCTCGTTCTCTCTCTCGCTCTCGTTCTCCCTCTCTCTCTCGTTCTCCCTCTCTCTCGTTCTCCCTCTCTCTCTCTCTCTCTCTCTCTCTCTCTCTCTCTCTCTCGTGCTCTCTCTCTCGTTCTCGTTCTCGTTCTCGTCTCTCTCTCTCTCTCTCTCTCTCTCTCGTTCTCTCTCTCTCGTTCTCTCTCTCTCTCTCTCGTTCTCTCTCTCTCGTTCTCTCTCTCTCGTTCTCTCTCTCTCGTTCTCTCTCTCGTTCTCTCTCTCTCGTTCTCTCTCTCTCGTTCTCTCTCGTTCTCTCGTTCTCTCGTTCTCTCTCTCTCGTTCTCTCTCTCTCGTTCTCTCTCTCTCTCGTTCTCTGTTCTCTCATTCGTTCTCTGTTCTCTCATTCGTTCTCTGTTCTCTCATTCGTTCTCTCTCTCCTCTCTCTCTCTCTCCTCTCTCTCCTCTCTCTCTCTCTCTCTCTCTCTCTCTCTCTCTCTCTTTCTTTGTATAGGAGAAGGGGGGTAATATAACGGGGAATGGACATAAGTCTGTGAAAGTCCGCAGTTTCTCATGTCCCTCTCGGGGTTTTTTTTAGTTTTTTTTTGTTGTTTTTTCTATTTTTTTCATTCATTTTTTTATTAAAAAAAATTGCAGACGGGCCGGGCATCGCGTGTTCTGTACACCTCGTTCTGTACGGCGTGTTGCCACCATTGAAAACCGCCAGCAGATTAAACCTTTATTTGAACCGGGACTACATAACACGTGCGACCAAAAATAACCCTCCTCCCCCCTTCCCCTCCCCCGTACGCAGAGAGCTTTTAGCCGTGTGCTATTTTTTCCCCCACGCCCGGAGCTTTTTAAAGAACTGAAAAAAAAAAAATACTTCAGCAGTGAAAAGACGTCCGGCATTTCCTGTGTTCCCGGCTGAGCGGAGAGGTACTGGAAGGGAGGCGAGCGACGCCCACAGCGCAGGGAAAGCACCATTTCACGCCCGACTTCACCTCCGCTCTGTGTTGTGTTTTTTATATATATATATATATCTTAATTTTTTAATAATTTTAACCACTTAAGCCCCGAGCCTGTTTTTCAGACTTATTTAGAACCCCCAAACATTATACATATTTTTTTTTCCTAACACCCTAGAGAATAAAATGGCGGCCGTTGCAATACTTTTTGTCACACCGTATTTGCGCAGCGGTCTTACAAGCGCACTTTTTTTAATTCAAAATATAAAACAGTAAAGTTAACCCTTCTTCTTCTTTTTTTTTTTATATTGTGAAAGATAATGTTACGCCGAGTCAATTGATACCCAACTTGTCGACGCTTCAAAATTGCGTCCGCTCGTGGAATGGCGACAAACTTTTACCCTTTAAAATCTCCATAGGCGACGTTTAAAAAAATTCTACAATTTGCATGTTTTGAGTTACAAATATTTTTTCGGGTTTAATAACCATTTTGGTTTTCTTCTCAGAGTTTGTGGTTCGCTAACCCCGGAGGAAGCAACAGCATGCCGAGCCGATCCCACAGCTCTGTACAGAGAACCCGATCACTGCCCGTCCACACCTCCCCGCAGACCATGCTCATGTTCCAACAGCCAGGTAAGAGCTCTGCTGATGACATGTACAGTGCTTCACATTCCAGCTGAAAGGAGAAATCAGGCTTGCAGTGGGAGTGGATGGACAGGTAGGGGGGGGTCACTGTGGGCTGATTGGAAAGGGATATTTTAGTGTGGCTGCAGCCAAAGTGGGAATGTTCAGCAGAAAGTGGTGGTGGTAGTCCTCTCCCTCATTGCCCTATGCAGTCATATGGAACCGAAGGTCTTATTACCGGACCAACGAGTTTTCTGGGGCCAGAATGTGGCCCTTCATCAGGGCCCGGTATGTACTGGGCTGAGCGAGGTGTATGTGGGCCCTGAACCAACTCCCGACACATGCTGTTCTGCAGGAGTTGTATTTAGATTGGGTGTCTGAATTCTGGGCTGGTGGCTTCACCATGTCAAAGGGTATCCACCGTCTCCTAACCCCAAGGATATCCACCGTCTCCTAACCCCAAGGATATCCACCGTCTCCTAACCCCAAGGATATCCACCGTCTCCTAACCCCAAGGATATCCACCGTCTCCTAACCCCAAGGATATCCACCGTCTCCTAACCCCAAGGATATCCACCGTCTCCTAACCCCAAGGATATCCACCGTCTCCTAACCCCAAGGATATCCACCGTCTCCTAACCCCAAGGATATCCACCGTCTCCTAACCCCAAGGGTATCCACCGTCTCCTAACCCCAAGGGTATCCACCGTCTCCTAACCCCAAGGATATCCACCGTCTCCTAACCCCAAGGATATCCACCGTCTCCTAACCCCAAGGATATCCACCGTCTCCTAACCCCAAGGATATCCACCGTCTCCTAACCCCAAGGATATCCACGGTGTCCTAACCCCAAGGATATCCACGGTGTCCTAACCCCAAGGATATCCACGGTGTCCTAACCCCAAGGATATCCACGGTGTCCTAACCCCAAGGATATCCACGGTGTCCTAACCCCAAGGATATCCACGGTGTCCTAACCCCAAGGATATCCACGGTGTCCTAACCCCAAGGATATCCACGGTGTCCTAACCCCAAGGATATCCACGGTGTCCTAACCCCAAGGATATCCACGGTGTCCTAACCCCAAGGATATCCACGGTCTCCTAACCCCAAGGATATCCACGGTGTCCTAACCCCAAGGATATCCACGGTCTCCTAACCCCAAGGATATCCATCACCTCCCAGGCCTAACCCCAAGGATATCCACGGTGTCCTAACCCCAAGGATATCCACGGTCTCCTAACCCCAAGGATATCCACGGTCTCCTAACCCCAAGGATATCCACCGTCTCCTGGATATCTACTTGGTTTGTTAAAGAGAAAAGCACTACACTGGAAATTGACTATCTAGACACAAATGTAATCCTATATAAGGTTTTATTCTAAGTTCAATGCATTTTGGGGGTGAAATGACGCCCCCCACCCTTCCCTTAAATTGGGGCCTTGTGTATATTGAACTGAATGAGGTATATGCGCTCTAAGCACTTGGCTGGTTTAGAAGCACCATGTCTGTCAGCGGCTGGTTCAAAGACTGCATAGAACTCAGTCCAGTATACACCGGACTCCAATGACTGGGCGTGTTCTGAACCCTGAAACGCGTTGGCTCTACAGTGAAAAATGTTGTTCTTATTTTGGAATAAACTTGTGTCTGGACGGTCATCTTATAGTGTGACACTTAAGTCTTAGACTTTCTCTGTAACAAAGGAGGCGGTGGCCATCGTTTTGGGGGTCGGGAGGCGGTGGCCATCGTTTGGGGGGTCGGGAGGCGGTGGCCATTGTTTGGGGGGTCGGGAGGCGGTGGCCATTGTTTGAGGGTCGGGAGGCGGTGGCCTTTGTTTGGGGGTCGGGAGGCGGTGGCCTTTGTTTGGGGGTCGGGAGGCGGTGGCCTTTGTTTGGGGGGTCGGGAGGCGGTGGCCTTTGTTTGGGGGGTCGGGAGGCGGTGGCCTTTGTTTGGGGGGTCGGGAGGCGGTGGCCATTGTTTGAGGGTCGGGAGGCGGTGGCCATTGTTTGGGGGGTCGGGAGGCGGTGGCCATTGTTTGGGGGGTTGGGAGGCGGTGGCCATTGTTTGGGGGGTTGGAAGGCGGTGGCCATTGTTTGGGGGGTCGGGAGGCGGTGGCCATTGTTTGGGGGGTCGGGAGGCGGTGGCCATTGTTTGGGGGGTCGGGAGGCGGTGGCCATTGTTTGGGGGGTTGGGAGGCGGTGGCCATTGTTTGGGGGGTTGGGAGGCGGTGGCCATTGTTTGGGGGGTTGGGAGGCGGTGGTCATTGTTTGGGGGGTTGGGAGGCGGTGGCCATTTTTTGGGGGGTTGGGAGGCGGTGGCCATTGTTTGGGGGGTCGGGAGGCGGTGGCCATTGTTTGGGGGGTCGGGAGGCGGTGGCCATTGTTTGGGGGGTCGGGAGGCGGTGGCCATTGTTTGGGGGGGGTCGGGAGGCGGTGGCCATTGTTTGGGGGGGGTCGGGAGGCGGTGGCCATTGTTTGGGGGGGGGTCGGGAGGCGGTGGCCATTGTTTGGGGGGGGTCGGGAGGCGGTGGCCATTGTTTGGGGGGGGTCGGGAGGCGGTGGCCATGGGTGGGGGGGCTTAGGCGGTCGCCATGGTTGGGGGGGCTTAGGAGGCGGTGGCCATGGTTGGGGGTTAGGGGGCAGCGGCCATGGTTGGGGGGGGGGCTTTGGAGGCGGTGGCCATGGTAGTTGGGGGTTAGGAGGCGGTGGCCATAGTTGGGGGGGGGGGGTTAGGAGGCCGCGGTCATTGTCGGGGGTTAGGAGGATCTGCTACTGACGGCCTGGTGCCAGATACCACAGTGTACCTTAAGAGGTCTAGTGGAGTCCATGCTTGACAGGTCAGGGCTGTTTTGGTGGCAAAGGGGAACCTACTCCATGTTGGGTGCTCATAAAGTTATGGCTGATCGGAGTAGGTCTGCTTGTATGAAATATATCCCCAGTACTATCGATATATTTGTCCTGCATGCTCATTCCGGGTCTGGAGGTATTGAAGCTGTTGGGTCAGAATGACTTACAAAGTTACACCGGGTTGAAAAAAGACAAAGTCCATTCAGTTCAACCAACCGGATATCAGGCAGGATAAACCTCAACCTGTGTCTGTGCATGGCAGGCTGACTACTCTGGCTCCGCTCCAGGTCTAGGGACTGTCCCCCCCCCCCCCACCCCCAACCTGCCAACTCCACAGATTTGCTTATTACTAAAGTAGAACCGGAACTTATTTTATATCTTTCTCTGTATTAGATTTTCAGGTACCGGCAACAGAGCCAGATATCAATAACCGGCTGGAATCGTTGTGTCTGAGTATGACGGAGCATGCCTTGGGTGGTAAGCATTTCAAATATAACTCGGCTAAAAATACCCGGGAGAGGACGAGCGTCTCTAGAGGAACCTCATTCATCTACAAATTGTCAGGTTTTTTTTATGGCTGACATTGTAAATCCATCCAGAGAAATTGCTGAGACCAAACCTGACAGAGGGGGCGGGGGGCTGCCAGGGGTTACTGACCCCCAATCAGAGAAAAGAGAGCAAAGAATCTCCAATCAGAGACAAGAGAGTGGGGGAGACCACTGATGACTTGTACAATTCTAGGGGGATGGCAAGTAGTATAGAGGCCGATCTCCCTCACTGTCTCCCCCTCTCCCTACCCTCCCTCCCTCCCTTCCTTCCTCCCTCGCTTCCTTCCTTCCTCGCTTCCTTCCTTCCTCCCTCGCTTCCTTCCTTCCTCCCTCCCTCCCTCGCTTCCTTCCTTCCTTCTCTCTCTCTCTCTCTCTCTCTCTCTCTCTCTCTCTCTCTCTCTCTCTCTCTCTCTCTCTCTTTCTCTATCTCTCTCTCTCTCTCTCTCTCTCTCTCTCTCCTCTCTCTCTCTCTCTCTCTCTCTCTCCCCCTCTCCCTCTCCCTCTCCCTCTCTCCCCCTCCCCCCCCTCTCCCTCTCCCCTCCCTTCCCCCTCTCTCCCTCTCCCCTTCCTCTCCCTCTCCCTCTCCCATTCCTCTTCCCCCTCTCCTCCCTCTCCCCTTCCTCTCCCTCTCCCATTCCTCTTCCTCTCCCTCTCCCCTTCCTCTTCCTCTCCCTCTCCCCTTCCTCTTCCTCTTCCTCTCCCCTTCCTCTCCCTCTCCCCTTCCTCTCCCTCTCCCCTTCCTTCTCTCTCTCGCTCTCTTGCTCTCTCTCTCTCCCCCCTTTCTCTCTCCCCCCCCCTCTCAATAAAGTATTAACGTTGGTTGATTTTTGTTGTGTTTTAATGCTTACATCTCGTATTTTCTGTTTCCTCTGCAGACGGCGTAGACAAGACCTCTACAATCTAGGAGCAGAACAGTATTTTGTGGCAGCGCTGGACGTAGCACACAGAACTGCTGGTCCGGTGTCTGGAATTGCTGACTTTCTCTCCTCCCCCAGATGTGCTAAACACAGTTTTGCCTTTTTTTTTTTTTTTGATTATTGTACCAAGAAGAGAAGAAAAATGGAAAACGCCTAAGCTGTGCTTGCAAAAAATGTATATTGTTATTTTATGGAGCGAAAAGTGAACTTTGATGATCGGTTTCCTGAATGAAAAGCTTTATGTTCGGAGCGGGAAACGCATGACTGGATGTGGACTGCCAGTGGGCACCGGCATGTCTGGCCCATTAACCGGGGGATGAGACATGTGACCAAACAATGGCATCAGGGGAGGTGAAAGGGGTTCTCCAGTAAGATGTTGGACTCTTGCATCTTGGGAAGGAGGGTGTTTCTGGGGGTGTACGGCGCTCAAGATCAGAAAATTACACAGGTGAGCCAAGGGCTGCGCTCGGTCCAGGACCCTTATCTGTGATCAGTCAAGCGTAAGAGGACCTCTTGTTAGAGCAGCCGCTGCCATTGGAGCCTCTTTGGGGGGCAACTGCTGCCATGGGAGCCTCTTGGGGGGGGGGGCGTTCGCTGCCATGGGAGCCTCTTGGGGGGCGGGGGTGGGGGGTTTCGGCCGCTGTATCAGTTGGTAAAGCAGATGCTGCCATGGTTGCCTCTTTGGGGGCGGCCGCTGCCATGGTTGCCTCTTTGGGGGCGGCCGCTGCCATGGTTGCCTTTTTGGGGGCGGCCACTGCCATGGTTGCCACTTTGGGGGCGGCCACTGCCTTGGGAGCCTCTTGGGGGCGGCCACTGCCTTGGGAGCCTCTTGGGGGCGGCCACTGCCTTGGGAGCCTCTTGGGGGCAGCCGCTGCCATGGGAGGCTCTTGGGGGCGGACTCTGCCATGGGAGCCGCTTCAGTTGGTAAAGCAGATGCTGCCATGGGAGCCTCTTCAGTTGGTAAGGCAGATGCTGACATGGGAGCCTCTTCAGGTGGTAAGGCAGATGCTGCCATGGGAGCCTCTTCAGTTGGTAAAGCAGATTCTGCCATCGTTGTCTCTTGGGGGCGGCCGCTGCCATGGGAGTCTCTTCAGTTGGTAAAGCAGATTCTGCCATCGTTGCCTCTTGGGGGCTGCCGCTGCCATGGTTGCCTGTTGGGTTATTGGAGCAGATGCCACCACAGACACCTTTTCAGTTGCAGAAATCTCTGTTACAACTCCTTCTCTAAAGGGCAACCTGCGCCTTTGTTGAATGATTTCGGGTAAGGACCTGACAATATACCCTTCCACGTGTTGAGTCGGGATGGCAAATCTTTGCGCAGTAGGTGGAGTTAATTATTATTTTTTTTTAACCTGGAGAACCTCCTTTTTTTAAGGCTTTTTTTTTTTTTGGTTTTAGTTGTGTTTTAAGGTTTTTGTGCCATTTGACTTTCTTGTTTTTCCCCTTTTAGTAAGAAATATTATGTTTACATAAAACAACTATTAAGGGTACATACATAATTATCTTCAGGTAAGCCTTCTGTATGTTGACTTTATTTTGTGTTTTTCTTTATTTTTATTATTATTTAGATTTGTTGAATTAGCAGCCGGTTTGCATTGTGTTTAAGACGGCCCCAAATAGAAAGTACTTTAAATCGCAACCAAGAACTGCAAATCGCTTGATGTCTAGTTGACCTCTTCAGTCTCTGTCTCTATTGGGGGGGGGGGGGGGGGGGTGTCATTGTTGGAGTTGTAAATGGAAAGTCAAAGAACATCAGGAGGTGAAAATGGAAGGGGGGGGGGGGTTGGAGTTGATTGTTAAAATGCAGAATAAGTTCCAAACTACCCCGACACTTGACAAAAAACACAAAACATGAATTCCAGGTATGGATATTTTTGAATTGTTACATTGTTCCATCTTGAATCAACTATGTATACATCCTCGGGTTGCGAGTAACGCGGTTAACCAGCATTTTGAATAACGAGCAACTTTAAAAAAAATCTGACTCGGTTTGCGAGTGTTGTCAATTCAAGCTAATGAGGCGTGCAGTACCGCATTTGTCCAGAGGTGCGGGGGGGCGCCGGAGGCCGTTCGGAAATACTTGGAAAAAACTCTGTTCCTGGGCCTTTCCAAGTTCAGCCGAGCTGACCCCGAGCCTTTCCGGGGCTCTCCAGCCCCCCCCCCCCCCACCTCTGGTCACATACGGTATTGCATGCCATAGAAGTCAATGCGGAACGAATTTTATTAGTTTCCATTGACTTCTATGGGGAAACTCGCTTTGATATGCAAGTTTTTTGGATTACGAGCTTCACGTGGAACGGATTATCCTCATAATCCAAAGTTCCTCTTGCATGTTATACCTGTGGGATCCCTCTAGGTCAGGGGTCTCCAAACATTCTAAACAAAGGGCCGGTTTATTGTCCTTCAGACTCTTGGAGGGCAGGACTTTGGCCAGCGGGAGTAGAAATTCTCCTGGCATCATTGTTGGTGTATTGGGGGGAGGAATAGTGCCCCATTGCTGGTATCATAGGGAGTGTAGCTGCGCAGTTATAGGGGTGTAGTAGCTGCGCAGTTATAGGGGTGTAGTAGCTGCGCTGTTATAGGGGTGTAGCGGCTGTGTAATAGGGGTGTAGCTGCGGTGTAGTAGCTGTGTAAAGGGGGTGTAGCAATGGTGTCTGCAAAGTGATGTCCGACTTCCAGAGGGATTTCACAGGTCTGGTATATACAAGTTGATCCAAGCTTAAACAATGTAACTATAGAATCATTTGGACAATGAAATTGGGACTTTTAAGTTACCAAAAGAACATACACAAAATGATCTTGGCGTCCTTTTTTTCCCCACAAATAGAGCTTTCTTTTGGTGGTATTTGATCACCTCTGCGGTTTTTATTTTTTGCGCTATAAACAAAAATAGAGCGACAATTTTGAAAAAAATGCAATATTTTTTACTTTTTGCTACAATAAATATCCCCCAAAAATATATAAAAAAACATTTTTTTTTCCTCAGTTTAGGCCGATACGTATTCTTCTACCTATTTTTAGTAAAAAAAAAATCGCAATAAGCGTTTATCGATTTATTGGCGCAAAATGTATAGCGTTTACAAAATAGGGGATAGTTTTTATTGCATTTTTTTTTTTTTTTACTACTAATGGCGGCGATCAGCGATTTTTATTTTTTCCCGACTGCGACATTATGGCGGACACATCAATTTTGACACATTTTTGGGACCATTGTCATTTTCACAGCAAAAAATGCTATAAAAATGCACTGATTACTGTGAAAATGACAGTTGCAGTTTGGGAGTTAATCACAAGGGGGCGCTGATGGGGTTATGTGTGACCTCATGTGTGTTTACAACTGTAGGGGGGTGGGGCTGTAGGTGTGACGTCATCGATTGTGATTCCCTATAAAAGGGAACACACGATTGATGACGGCGCCACAGTGAAGAACGGGGAGGGTGTGTTTACACACAGCTCTCCCCGTTCTTCAGCTCCGGGGACCGATCGCGGGACTCCAGCGGCGATCGAGTCCCACGGTCACGGAGCTTCGGGTCGCGTGCACGCGCGGCTGGGCTTAAAGAGCCACGTACATGTACGTGCCCAGCTGTGCCATTCTGCCGAGGTATATCGTCGGTAGGGGGTCCTTAAGTGGTTAACGATCATATACAACTACTTCATACTCTACATGTTTCGCTCAAAGAGCTTCTTTAGGAGATTATTTTTTTTCAAAGTGTTGAATGAGGCTTACCGGTATGGTAAATTTTAGTTTAAAAGTGCTAAAAAAGAAATAACCGTCGTGAGAAAATTGCATCTATAGAACAATGTAACTATGTAACAATATCCATACCTGGAAATCCTCTTATTTGCGGATTCCTATGACTGATCACCAAAACGACTCCCATTGGCTTTGTGTAGCCGGGATTGGTCACACGCTGTGCGATTTGTGGCCTCGTACCAGACCTGGAATTCATTTTTGGATGTTTTTCATTAGTCGTGGGGGTCTGGTTTTCGGTTAGAAGGTCCTCGAGGGATTTAGACTTAAAGGGGTTTGGTCAGAATTTGGAAAATTTGGGTGAACCAGTTTTTTTTTCCAATGGTGACAATAAAATGAGGAGCTTGAAGGGCGTAGGGCTCGTTCGTACCGCAGTGCGCATAGTGAACGCGTATTACAATGCCCGGGTAATTCTATGCACTGCCGCGCTGCAATGCATTACAACTGTGGCCCTGGGGCCAAATGCGGCCCTTTGCTTACCATTATCTGGCCATTGAGTCTTTATTCCTGCCACTGATACCGACAATCCCCCCCCCCCCAATACCAAAGATCGGCCTTTGTTTACTACAACAGGGCACAGTCCGGCCCCCCTAAAGTCTGAAGGACAGTCAACGGACCCCTTTCTTTAGAAAGTTTGGAGACCCCTGCATTGGTGTGTGTTGGAAAAAAATGCAGCAGATTCCCTTCTTGTATTGAGACTGCATTGGACGACGCTGCTGGTGTGAACGACCCCCGAATCCTGTCCACTCCCCGTAAACGAAGCTCATGGGTGCTGGATATCCTGCAGTACCCCTTTTTCACCAGCAGGGTCCTGTTGTCTGGGATTGTGGGGGGGTGGGGGAGAATTGAGATGCACCAACTTTGCTACAAGGGGGCAGATGCCAACCTGGGCTTTTATTTTCGAAACCCCTTTAAAGATCCAAGAGGAGTTTGCTGGAGGGAAGTGTGAAGATGGGTTTTCGGTAGAATTGTTGTGGTTCAGTTTTTTTTTTTGGGGGGGGGGGGGGGCTTGGTTTTGGAAAATCTCTACTGTAGCTGATTCTTCCCTTTTGTAACCAGCAGAAAACAATTTCAATATTCTTACACACAAAAAAGCACTTGTTTTTCTGTCTTCCATTACAGGATCTACGATCAGTTCCCCCGCTCCCCCCGCCCCCCCAAAAAAATCCCCCCATTTAGTGGCATTGTCTCATTTGGGGGTGGAGGTTATAGTAGAACTATGGCCAGGCTTTGGAAATTTTGAATGGTTTCATATTCCTACTAAGCAGTAAATGTTTAAACAAAGTGGTCGCTGACCTCTGAAGCTGCAAGCACTGTGGATTCATTTGTCTTCAAAATTTTCAGCAGAAGCTTTTTTTTTTCCCCTCTATGAAACCCTGACCTACATCACCAACCTCCTCTCCATGTAACGCCTATAACAGTGATGACCAGCCTTGGCACCCCAGATGTTTTGGAACTAGGGGCGGACTGACCATTCCGGCACTGCCCGAGGGCCCCATGGCACTAGGGGGCCCCATCAGGGTTGCCAGCCTCAGTAAAACCCGGGACAGTGTGTAAAAAATCTGTGTTCTAAAAACAATCCAAAGATTATAGCTGCCCCTCCTCTCCAGTACCTTTTCAGTGTGTATGTATACTGTGTGTATGTATACAGTGTGGCCCCATAATCTCCTGTTGCCCGGGGGGCCCCCATAATCTCCTGTTGCCCGGGGGGCCCCCATAATCTCCTGTTGCCCGGGGGGCCCCCATAATCTCCTGTTGCCCGGGGGGCCCCCATAATCTCCTGTTGCCCGGGGGCCCCATGAGTTGTCAGTCCGCCCCTGTTTGGAACTACACTTCCCACGATGCTTATTGCCCTCTGCAGTGTAGCTGAGCATCATGGGAGATGTAGTTCGAAGACATCTGGGGCGCCGAGCTCATCTCCAGGAATTCTTGAGGCCCCTCCCATCATATGGAAGTCCCTCCCCCAAATCTGTCCAGCGATCTCCGACTTTGTCCGATTTTTAGGTGATTCCTGGAAAGCAGGGCTGGGAGGGGGCAGTTGCCCTGGGTGCAATGGTTTACTGTAGGAATGGGAGGGTGGGGGACACGCCTTCCTTCTGTTGCAAGGCTGACAGGAGTAGTGAAAGCGGCAGTGATTGTTAACAAGTTGCTGGCTGTAGGATTCCCTAAGCCTTCACATCATAAACGGGGGAGGGGGCGCAGTTTTGCGTCTTTGCCCCCGGGCGGCGCTGGATGACTTTGTCCCGGCACTGCTGAGAACGTATCCCTCCTCCACCTAACAACTAGACTTTTCTTTCCCCATTACCATTACCTTACCACCCAACAGTTATTTTTTTTTTTTTAGAACAGTTGTCCCTCCCATTTAGATTGTAAGCTGTCATGGTCAGGACCCCTCCCCCACCCCCAACCCTATTGTATCATATCTGTGATTTTTGTAAGGTGCTGTGCAAACTGTTGACTGTTCTACAAATCCTGTGTAAAAGTAGCTTGTAGGATTTTACTGCTTTTTATTGTGAACTTTAAGGATGAATTGCTCCAGAGTGCTTGTAGCTACTAGCTTATTTGCTACTTGTTAAGAATATGTAATTGTTTGAATCTCCTGGCCGCGGTCTTATTCTGTTGTCCCTTTTTTTATTTGTGTAAGACTGGAAAGTATAAATTGTCAGCTTTTTTTTTTTCTGCTTGTGGCCCTTCTGCCTTCCAGGTGAGGCCAGCCACAGACCCCTGATGTCATTTCGGTTTAGGGAGAAGTTTTTTTTTTTAATCTTCTTTTTTTTTTTTTTAATCCTGACTCGGTTTGCGAGTGTTGTCTCATAAAATTAGCAGGATTCAAGTCAAAGCGGCAAGCAGTACCGCGTTTGGCCTGAGGTGGGGGGGGGGGCGCTGAAGCTCATCGGAGCCTTTCGGGAAATGCTCAGTTTCTGAGTTCAGTTGAGCTGTCCTCTGGCCTTTCCGAGTGTTTACGAGGCTCTAGAGCCCCCCCTCCACCACCTCTGGCCACATGCGGTATTACATGCCATTAAAGTCGATGTGGATTGAATTATTTTCGTTTCCATTGACTTCAATGGGGAAACATGCTTTGATATGCAAGTTTTTTTGGATTACGAGCATTCTCCTGGAACGGATTATGCTCCTAATTCAAGGTTCCACTGTAATGTGATTTTAATAGCAAAAAAAAAAGTCCTGTGTGCGCCCAGCCTTGTCACAGCCGTCATGGGAAAAACATCGCCATTATTTGCAGAATACGTTTATTTCCTTGACTTGTCGGCTCCATCTAGTGGCCACAATGCAGTATTTTCTTGGTTGAGTTATTTCAAGAAAAAAAAACGCATTATGGTCAGTAGATGGCGCTGACAATCATCGGGGGGGAAAAATGTAACAAATTATTGTAATTATTCGTGACGGTTGTGCAAATGATCGATGATTTTTTATTTAATGGCTCTTAATTATTGCCAAATCTACTTAGAAATAAGGGGTGTACAGTGAAAAATGTAGACCTAAAATGTACTTTTTTTTTTTTTTACCCCCCCATAAATGTGTGAATCTGTGCCAAACTGTAAGGGGGTCGTCATTTTCAACAAAGCATCGTGGGAAAATGTGTGATTGTCCTCAAGCCCTTGCGAAGGACTGTCTGGATTTATATCTTTTTTTTATTTTTTATTATTCCAGCGGGAATAATCTGATCATAACTTTTATTTTTTTATTTCACCATAAGTTGCTATGGCTGGTAACCATAAAAAATTATCCTATTAGTTACCATTATAGTGGTCTGTTTTTAATAATATAAAAAAAAACTGATAGTAACTTTTGTAAATATCTTTTTTTTTTTTCCTTTTTGTTTCCTCTGGTCGGTGTTAATATAGATCTATCTATGAATATAGTACATAGACTTCTGATTCTAGTCATTTTGCTTACTGCGGTTTGGCTTCCATGTGTCCTGTATTGAGTGCAGGGAGAGAGAAGTGAATTATTTATAATAAAAAAAGGAGAAAAAATGTTTTGGAGGTTCTCGTAGTTTTGCGGCAGTGCCTTTCATCCTCAACTTTGCTCCTTTTTATTGTTTTTATTTTCTATAGATGTTGTAATTTTTCAAACGGAGTTCTATTTCAGAGTAATCTCTTCAGTGTTCTTTAAATGCTAAGGTACTTGTACACGGGCATGCGCGTGCCCACCGAAAGTTTGAGTGCTGTTCCTATATACTGGAGAGTTGTCTAATGTTGTGTCAGTTGCATGCTAATGGAAATTCACATTTCACGTGGTGGGAGCCGGCCCAAGCTCCAGGGAAACCCCAGTTGTGTCTTTGAAAAGCCCCGGGAGACCTGTCGGGTCCGGGCCAAGCTGGCCAGGTAAGACTGGGTTCTGGTCCGGGCCTAATTGGCCAGGGAGGACCGGGTTCTGGTCCAGGCCAAATTGGCCAGGGCGGACAGAGTTCTGGTCTTGGCCAGGGAGGAGCGAGTTTCTGGTCCTTGCCATGTTGGCCAGGGAGGAGCGAGTTTCTGGTCCTTGCCAAGTTGGTCAGGGAGGACCGAGTTTCTGGTCCGGGCCAAGTTGGCCAGGGGGGACCAAGTTTCTGGTCTGGGCCAGGTTGGCCAGGGAGGACCGAGTTTCTGGCCTGGGTCAAGTTGGCCAGGGAGGACCGAGTTTCTGGCCTGGGTCAAGTTGGCCAGGGAGGACCGAGTTTCTGGTCTGGGTCAAGTTGGCCAGGGAGGACCGAGTTTCTGGTCCGGGCCAAGTTGGCCAGGGAGGACCGAGTTTCTGGTCCGGGCCAAGTTGGCCAGGGAGGACCGAGTTTCTGGTCCGGGCCAAGCTCACCAAAGGGGACTTCAGGTGTAGCAGCTTGGTCCAAAGGGAAGGTCTGCAAGTGTGGGCAGTCTAGGCTCCATGAAGGACAGCCACAATTTTTAAATGCCCTGAGAGACCCATCCCGGGTCTTCAAATACTGACCACGGGGTGTAGAAGTGGTGGTAGCCAGCCTAGGCTTCAGGGCGGGTGTGAATTTGAAATGCCCAGGAGGGACCCATCTTTAAAGCTGCCCGTGAGGTGTGGGAGAAGTGGAAACGGGTGATGCTCAGACGGCTGAAATGTGGTCTTCACTGATGGTCCCCTCCACTCATGGCTGAGTCCAAATTTCCCTGGGTTGATGATGACCAGCAAGAAAGCTCAGAAGGGGGGTGGGGCCAAGCAAGACTCAAGAAAAAGTCAGGATTTGCATATCCTTTTAAGCTGCCTACATCTCCGGGCTACTAATGGCTTTGAAATGTGGTCTTCACTGATGGTCACCTCCACTTGTGGCTTCCATAGATCGGCTCAGTCCAAATTTCCCCACGGTTGATGATGACCAGCAAGAAAGCGCCGAAGGGGGTGGGGCCAAGCCTGACTCCTCAAGAAAAAGTCAATATTTGTGTAAACAAATTAAGCTGCCTACATCTCCAGACCTACGAATGGTCTTGAAATGTGGTCTTCACTGATGGTCACCTCCACGCATGTCTTGTATCCATCGGCTCAATCCAAATTTCCCCGGTCGGTGCCGGGTTTTTAAAAAACATATTTGTAACGTAAGCTTTCCATGGAGTATTTGGCTGCTTTTCCGGGACATTTTTGCCTTATCTCTGGTGCTTTGATCCATAACGGTTTATATAAAATAAAAATACTTGTTTTAACGTACCAAAAAAAATAAAAGTTGCTGCTTTTCTTTGATTCGTCGTTTTGCTTGCCGTATTTCTAACTCATGTGTGTCGGTATGTGAAACGGATCATGAGGCGAACATGCTGCGGTATTTAAATAAGACGGAAACGCAACCTGCAAGTGACTGTAACCCATGGCGGCCAATGAGCAAACGGCTTTCTTTATCATGCCTGCTCTATGCTATTAAAAATAAAATAAAGTGCCGTGATTGGTTGCCATGAGCTGCGGCCCTTCGCACTGCCTTGTTGAATACGCCGTCTGGCTCGGATTTGCTTTGCTGTGTGTAGTTGCTCGGTGGTGTTTTGCATATTATAGTATTATACCCCCCTAAAGTGCCGGGGGGGGATATTGTTACCTGCAGGAAGCAAAATTCGGTGCCCTCTTGTGGCCTTCATTGGTAATGCGTGTTTTTCAGCTCTTTTTATTTTATCATGTTATTGGAGTTTTTATTACACGGTTTTACCCTCACAGCCTGGGGGGTTCAGATATGTACAATATTTGGTCCTCACTGAGAAGCCAAGGAATATAAGAGATATCAGTGTTTGAAATATATATTTATATACAGATTATACTGGAGTAACAGATTATATTGCCTCTACCGTTGTTTTCTTATCTTTTGTTTCTCATATTTCTTCTATATGCTTTCCAGCCTGTGAAGAATGTTATCCCCAACCCTAACCTCTGTGCATGTCCTCCCATTGGCTGATCAGATCCCCCATTTATTAATAATGTTAACAGAGGGCCGGGACATGCGGGGGGCGAGAGGGGAGGCTGCCCTGGGCGCTATGGTTTACTGTAGGGATGAGGGTGCCTTCCTTCTGTTACAAAGCTGACAGGACTAGCGACAGCTGCATTTGTTTTGACAAGCTGGTGATGACTGCTGAGCATAGGATCCCCTAAGCCTGCACATCAAGAATGGAAGGGGGCGAGAGGGGCCGCTGCCCTGGGCGCTATGGTTTACTGTAGGGATGAGGGCGCTATTCCTTCTGTTACAAGGCTGACAGGAGTAGTGACAGCTGCATTCGTTTTGACAAGCTATTGACTGCTGAGCGTAGGATCCTCTAAGCCTGCACATCAAGAATAATGGGGGGCGAGAGGGGTGGCTGCCCTGGGCTCTATGGTTTACTGTAGGGACGAGGGCACCATTCCTTCTGTTACAAGGCTGACAGGAGTAGTGATGGCTCCATTAGTTTTGACTGCTGAATGTTGGATATCCTAAGCCTGCACATCATGAATGGGGAGGGGGGTGCGGTTTGGCATCTTTGCCCGGGGCGCTGGATGAACTTGTCCCGGCACTGGCTCCAAGGCTTTCACTTTGGTCATCCTCGGGAATGCCATTCAGTAGGTTTCTGAGGCTGGGCTGTGTCCATGCTAGAAACACAATCGCTTCCAAAGGTGTGCAAAAAAAAAGCCTAAACTGGAAACCCCTGGGATGTAAGAGGGATTGACGCCATTTCTACATCCTAATAAGGAAAAGATACAATGTAACAATTCTAGAGAACGAAGATGCATTTATTTCCTATGATCTTCAGCTACATTTCCAGATCCAGAATATTATATTGGTGCAGCGCAATATTCTATTCCCTAAAAAAAAAAGGCTATCGAAGACCGTTCATAAGCCAATAAGAACTCCGGTGACACGGATGTGGGCAGGTGAAAAGGAAGCACCTAAGGTGACACAATACCACCACCAATGTAGAGACTGTCCCTTCGCCTCAGACTATCCGCACCTAAATGAAAAGGATGGGGCCTTGGCAGGGTGGAGATCTCGGTGGGGCCTTGGCAGGGTGGAGATCTCGGTGGGGTCTTGGCAGGTCGGAGATCTCGGTGGGGTCTTGGCAGGTCGGAGATCTCGGTGGGGTCTTGGCAGGTCGGAGATCTCGGTGGGGTCTTGGCAGGTCGGAGATCTCGGTGGGGTCTTGGCAGGTCGGAGATCTCGGTGGGGTCTTGGCAGGTCGGAGATCTCGGTGGGGTCTTGGCAGGTCGGAGATCTCGGTGGGGTCTTGGCAGGTCGGAGATCTCGGTGGGGTCTTGGCAGGTCGGAGATCTCGGTGGGGTCTTGGCAGGTCGGAGATCTCGGTGGGGTCTTGGCAGGTCGGAGATCTCGGTGGGGTCTTGGCAGGTCGGAGATCTCGGTGGGGTCTTGGCAGGTCGGAGATCTCGGTGGGGTCTTGGCAGGTCGGAGATCTCGGTGGGGTCTTGGCAGGTCGGAGATCTCGGTGGGGCCTTGGCAGGTCGGAGATCTCGGTGGGGCCTTGGCAGGTCGGAGATCTCGGTGGGGCCTTGGCAGGTCGGAGATCTCGGTGGGGCCTTGGCAGGTCGGAGATCTCGGTGGGGTCTTGGCAGGTCGGAGATCTCGGTGGGGTCTTGGCAGGTCGGAGATCTCTGTGGGGTCTTGGCAGGTCGGAGATCTCTGTGGGGTCTTGGCAGGTCGGAGATCTCTGTGGGGTCTTGGCAGGTCGGAGATCTCTGTGGGGTCTTGGCAGGTCGGAGATCTCTGTGGGGTCTTGGCAGGTCGGAGATCTCTGTGGGGTCTTGGCAGGTCGGAGATCTCTGTGGGGTCTTGGCAGGTCGGAGATCTCGGTGGAGTCTTGGCAGGGTGGAGATCACGGTGGGGTCAGGGCAGGTTGGAGGCGGTGCAGTAATGTTATTGAGGGGGGCTCAGTCCCTGACCACCCCCTTTTCTTGGTGAGACAAAAGATGCCGTTAAAGAGAACCTGTCCCAACTGCTTTCATGCAGCTGTCTGACTATTTAGACTTGCACAGACCTACTTATAGAGATATATATTTGAACCTTCTTCATCCCATAAAGCTTTACTCAGTCTGAGCCAGGCTGTAAATCTTGTGTCATGGAGACATAAGAGGACTCCGACGCGGTCCTGACCTTCCCTAGCGCCCCCTATCGGACACAGACGGGACTGATGTACATGTCTAGAACACAACACTTTATTAGAACTACGTCAGCCCTAGTGGGCTCTTCAAGAGCCTGCGCAGTTGCATGGGGGGAGCAAATCTGGTAATGGAAGTTCAGTCCCGTCCAATGCGGGAAGGGTGGGGGTTGGGGGCGGGGCGTAGTACGACGGTGAGGCCTATTTTTTATTTTCTCTCCATTAAACGTGCCTGACAAAGTCTCTATTGATTCTCATGAATTTGCACGCGGCTCTAGTTGTAGTTTTAACACAAAAAAATAAAAAGTTTAATTTTTCTAGAACTCATTGAGATTGCAAAGCGAGTTTTTTATTTTTTCGTATTTCTTTTGCTTTAACCCCCTTTTTTTTCCCCGTCGCCTGGCGCCATTATTATTTTTTTTTCTCCCCAGGCGATTCGGGGGAGGGGGTTAAACATCCTGTAATTTGTATATTCCTCTGGGAGGAATGAAGAGAAATGACAGATTGTTAATCGTATTGATCGGAATTCTTCCTCCCCGTATTGATAGAAGACGTGTATTTATGTCCTCCCGATCGCTTATCGTTTCCGGAATGCAAACCTCTGTCGTCACTGCATGCCAGTCCTGTGTTTTTTATTTTTTGTTTATTATTTTATTTTATTTTTTTTTCTTGTATAAAATAGTGCACAAAAATATTTTTGGCTAGTTTAAATGTTGCCATGCAATGCCTATTTTTTAAACGTCGTCTTTTATGAAATTCGCACGTTTTGTGTATTTAAGCTTCTACGATATATAAGAAAAGAACAAAAAAAGAAGTTGGAAGACATGTTTGGAAATGCTGTTCTTTGCTTAGTGTAAAGTTTTCACATGTTGTGAACGGTGAGACTCCCGTATTATTATATTTCAACTTCTTGCTACAATGTATTTATTATGCTTTTTTTTGTTTTTTTCTCCCGTTACTACAAATCATTGCTATATTTCCTATCGGCATACTATTGGAAGTGAAGGGAGATGATTAATACAAGATTTTGTAACACTGTCGTGTGTGTGTGTGTCTTATTATTTGCTGAATTCCAAACAAAGCGCTCCCTTTTCTTTCATTGCGGCCCCATTCGCACCTGCGCCATTTTTTATTTTTTGTAGCTCTCAAGGAGAAAAAATATTATTTTTTTCCTATAATATTATTTTTTTTACTGGAGCTCTGCTGGAGAGACTTCCCCTCACTTCCTGTCATTGGCTCCTCCTCTTCCTCCAAACACGGCGAGTTGAGTTGATGCCAAAGATCTCGATTTTGAGCTCTTCTGACCACAACCCCTCCCCCAGTTCTCCTCGGAATCATTGAGATGTTCATTATCAGACGGGCTGTACATGTGATTAGCATGTCTATAGCTTTAATGGCCGGTTTATTATAACAGTGAGAGATAGAATAACAACAGAAATACCCATAAAAATATAAATAAATAAATAAATATATATATATATATATATATATATATATATTTTGTTTGTATTTTTTTACTTTATATGGTTTGGCCAGCAAGTAAAAAATAAAGGAAATATTTATAATATATATTTTATATATTAAATAAAAATAGTTTTTTTTTATTTAAATTGTATATTATAATAATAAATAAAATAGAAAAAATATATATTGTATTATATAATATAACATTTTATATAAATATATTATTATAACATTATACATTTTATATAATATATTATTATAAATATAATATAACATAATAAAAATATATATAAATATATATATATATATATATATATATATATATATATATATATATATATATATATATATATATATATATATATATATATATATATATATATATATATATATATATATATATATATATATATATATATATATAATCTCGATGTATGTTTTTTTATTTAATATATAAAATATGTATTAAATAAATTATATATAAAAATATATTTTTTTACTTTATATGGTTTGGCCAGCAAGTAAAAAATTGAGGAAATAAAAAAACAAAAATATAACTATTTATATATAATTTATTTAAATATTAAAATAATATAAATATAAATAAATATAAATATATAACGCACATAATTTTATATATATATATATATATATATATATATATATGCGTTTAATCACCACCTTAATCTGCCTCAGAACCTGTGTACTTCAGGGCTACATTCTCCCCCCACTTGAATTCTTTGGTCCCCAAAGAGGTGGAGCTATTGAACTAACCAAACATTTATGAAGAAATGGAGGTGATCGGATTTAAAGGGATGAGGTGACAACCCTACTCAGTCTGGGGCTCCATACAAGATCTCCCCTCGTGGAGGTTCAATGATCATGAGAACGGCGAGGAATCCGCCCAGAACTACACGGGAGAATCTTGTCACTGATCTCAGCTGGGACCATCGTCACCAAGAAAACAATCGGTAACACACACCACCGGGAAGGACTGAAATCCTGCTGCCCCCGCAAGGTCCCCCTGATCAGGAAATCACATGTACAGCCCGTCTGATAATGAACATCTCAATGAACTGGGGGAGGGGTTGTGGTCAGAGGAGACCAAAATCGAGATCTTTGGCATCAACTCAACTTGCCGTGTTTGGAGGAGGAGCCAATGACAGGAAGTGAGGGGAAGTCTCTCCAGCAGAGCTCCAGTAAAAATCTGCCCGGGGTTCTAATCCTTTCCCAATCCATTCAAAGCTAATAAAGATTTGGCTGAGCTCTGGGCAGATGTAAGTTATAAGTATTACATCATTATTACAGTTACTTTTTTTATATTGCAAGCAGCATAAATAACTGAACGTGATCTGGTATCCGCCTCTTACATTCCCTGTACAGCAGGGCTGGAGCGTGAACGGGATAAGCGGTACAAGGAGCCAATCGATAGATGTGCTGACCAGAAGCTCACTGATAGGAGGAGAGAGCAGAGTGACCAATGAGCTCCTCCGTATGCTGCTTTTTTCTTTTACTGTCCAATCACAGGCTGGGGGTGGGTCCAGAATGACCCAGGTTGAACGATGCTGACCAGATTGAGGACATCTAGTGGCAGAAAACAAGGGGGCAGATCCTCTCTCCCAGCACAAATCCCCTTCCCCCAATCTTCTTGTGACCCCCCCCTCCCTCCACCTAACATGATACCACAGTGCCCAGGGCAGCGGTCCCTCCTGCCCACCCCCCTTGTCCCGGCCCTGAATCAATGAACGTGCTGAAAAGAAGCTCGCTGATAGGAGGAGAGACCCGAGTGAAATGTGTGCCGCTTCTTCTTTTTACTGTCCAATCACAGGCTGGGTGGGCGGTGGACACGGGTTGAATGATGATTGACCCATCAGACTGTGAGGACACCTAGTGGCAGAAAACAAGAACTGCATGGGAAATCTCCGGATTGAAGGTGAATATTGCAGCACAAGACGTTTTTTTTTTTTTTGTTTTTTTTATCTCTTAATGGGCCCATCCTTCTTTTTTAGTTATTTTTGTGATTGGAGTTCTGCTTTAGGAAAAGGGGTGGGGGGGCTGCAGGAAAAATTGGTGCTCTATCTGGGGGGGCTCTATAAAGGGGAACGTATTGGAAAACATGCAGTGTGGCCACACCCAGATATTACATCATAGGATTCCTAAGTTGCAGTACAGAGGCGTCCCCCTCCCCTCCCCCTGCGGCGGCGCCCCCCGGTGGGTTCATTTTTTATTGTTTCGGTAAAAGTTTCCGTAGCGTAACGTTTTCAGCCGCTCTGAATAATGCGGATCGATGAATCACCCCGAAAGAATTCCCCCCCTCCCCCGATGACTCCATCGCTGACTCGGGTCCAGCTGTGAGCTGGAAAACGCTGAACTTCCTTTTTGGAGGCGAAAATAAAAAAATACATTCCTGCGGAGGGGCCGAGAGAGAGAGAGAGCGCGAGAGAGGAAGAGAGAGAGAGAGCGCGAGAGACAGAGAGCGAGAGAGAGAGAGGAAGAGAGAGAGAGTGAGAGAGAGGGAGAGTGCGAGAGAGAAGGAGCGAGAGAGGAAGAGAGAGCGAGAGAGAGGAAGAAAGAGAGAGAGGAAGAGAGAGAGAGGAAGAGAGAGAGCGCAAGAGAGAGTGAGAGAGAGCGTGAGAGAGAGAGAGTGCGAGAGAGAAGGAGAGAGAAGGAGCGAGAGAGGAAGAGAGAGAGCGAGAGAGGAAGAGAGAGAGGGAGCGAGAGAGGAAGAGAGAGAGCGAGTGAGAGAGAGCGCAAGGGAGAGCGAGAGAGAGGAAGCGCGCAAGAGAGAGAGAGTGCGAGAGAGGAAGAGAGAGAGGGAGTGAGAGAGAGCGCAAGAGAGAGAGGAAGAGAGAGAGGAAGAGCAAGAGAGGGAGCGCGAGAGAGAGCGCAAGAGAGAGAGAGGAAGAGCAAGAGAGGGAGCGTGAGAGAGAGCGAGGAAGAGCGAGAGAGGAAGAGAGAGAGAGCGCGACAGAGCGAGAGAGGAAGAGCACGAGAGTGCAGGAGAGGGAGTGCGACAGAGCGTGCGCGCATGAGAGAGGAAGAGCGCAAGAGAGCGCGACAGAGGAAGAGTGTGTTGCGCCCCCTTACTTTCAGTATGGGCACTACGCTAAAGTTAGTGGGAATGGGAGAATTATTTGGCTCCCATTCACAATTTGCTAGATTGGGACTTCTGTCGCTCTAGAAATGTCCACTGGGTCAGTCGGTACTCCAGGGATGTGGTACCATCCCTGGCTAGCAGTTGGCACCAGAGGGGTTCTGGCAGAGTAAGTTTTCCCCAGCAGCCAATCAGAGGAGTTTTTCCCTCGCGGGGCATGCTGGGGGAGGGTATATCTGTGACAGTGTCATGTGCTCAAAATTATTTGCGGGGTCCCGGTTCCAGGTGCGGCATCCACCTTCAGGGTGCGGCATCCATGGACCCCGCCGGCGCGGCCCACCTGGCCAAAATTGCAGGCTACACAGAGCCTCATCCGGAGGTAAAAAGGGACCCCAGTGACTTGCTGGGTCTCCAGTTTTATGGAGAGGATCCCAGGCTGGGTGCCATTCGATTGGGGGGTCGGCTTGAGAAGAACCCGGACGCAGGTTGTCCAACAGGGCCTGAGCGAGCCGATCAGGGATCTGGTGACCGGGATGATGACAGGTACACTTTGCTGTCATCCGGTGACCTATGCTGAAATCTACTGGGAGGATTCGCTCCGATCATCCATCTATCTCACCTAAAGTGATTGGCCTGTGGCAGAGGCTCTAGAGCCGGGCCTGTGAGAGAGATCTGTTCCTCCCGGCAATCTGGGGTGACACCTCGGCTGCCAGGCTTGTGAGAGAGGTCTGTCCGGGGGCACTTCACCCGATCTGTCCGGGGGCACTTCACCCGATCTGTCCGGGGGCACTTCACCCGCTCTGTCCGGGGGCACTTCACCCGCTCTGTCCGGGGGGCACTTCACCCGCTCTGTCCGGGGGGCACTTGACCCGCTCTGTCCGGGGGCACTTCACCCGCTCTGTCCGGGGGGCACTTCACCCGCTCTGTCCGGGGGGCACTTCACCCGCTCTGTCCGGGGGCACTTCACCCGCTCTGGCTGGAGTGGTGGCGAACCATAATTTGGTACTACTGAGAGCAGGACTGCCCGGTTCATATCCAGGCCTGATACTGCAATGTTCTTCCTTTTTTCTTCATCAACCTTTTCTTCCCACTTGATGTTAATGTTGATGTTGACCTGGAAATAAAGCATTGGAAAACCCTTTATTCACTGTCTGGACATTCGCTCACTACTTTGTTCTCCAACCGCACCCCTAGACCACACCAAGGTAACTCAATAAGCCGATCCCAACAACAAATCAGCGGCTCCTTCGGGGGTAGCGCTACACGTGCAAGAGAGAGAGCGTGACAGAGAGAGGAAGAGCGCGAGAGAGGGAGAGTGCGAGAGGAAGAGCACGAGAGTGCAAGAGAGAGACAGAAGGAGAGGGAGAGAGAGACAGAGGGAGACAAAGAGGGAGCGGGAGCGCGAAAGAGAGGGCGCGAGAGAGAGACGGAGGGTGAGAGAGAGGGGGAGAGAGATGGATATAGAAAGAGAAAGGGAGAGAGCAAGAGAGGGAGCGAGAAAGAGCACGAGAGACAGAGTGAGAGAGCGTGAGTGAGACAGAGCGAGGGAGTGAGAGAGACAGAGCGAGGGAGTGAGAGAGACAGAGTGAAGGAGTGCGAGAGACAGAGTGAGGGAGTGCGAGAGACAGAGGGAGTGAGGGAGTGCGAGAGACAGAGCGAGGGAGTGCGAGAGACAGAGCGAGGGAGTGCGAGAGACAGAGGGAGTGCGAGAGAGTGAGGGAGTGCGAGAAACAGAGCGAGGGAGTGCGAGAGACAGAGGGAGTGCGAGAGACAGAGCGAGGGAGTGCGAGAGACAGAGCGAGGGAGTGCGAGAGCATGAGAGAGAGTGCGAGAGAGCGAGTGGGAGTGAGAGAGCTAGAGTGAGAGCGCGGTCCTATCCTTCAGCGAGGAATAATGACTCCATCTCGACCGTCCCTAAAATCCCTCTCATCTCCTTCTAGAAAAAATAAATAAATCCCAACCCCCGCCCGTCGCCGTCGGCTCACTTTTAATCACTTGTTAATCAATATAGCGCTGACATATTCTGTATCGTTGTACAATATTCAGCGGGTAAAAGAAGTATTGAACCCGTCACCATTTTTCTAGGTAAATCTATTGGTAAAGGTGCCATATATATATATATATACATATATACACGGGGGAACCTCGGATTGCGAGAAACGCGGTTAACGATCGTTTCGCAATACAAGCGCTGTAATCCAGACTCGGCGTTGTCTCGCAAAACTAGCAGGATTCAGGCCAAAGTGGTGTGCAGTACCGCATTTGGCCTGAGGTGGGGAGGGGGCGCTGGAGCTGAACGGCGCCAATCCCAGCCGATCGTGCCATTCGGAGCCGTTCAGAAATGCTCAGAAATACTCAGTTCCAGAGCCTTTCCAAGGTTTACTGAGGTGTCCTCCGGCCCCCCCCCCCTCTGGCCACATGCGGTATTGCGTGCCATAGAAGTCAATGCAGAACAAATTATCTTTGTTTTCCATTGACTTCTATGGGGAAACTCGCTTTGATATACGAGTGCTTTGGATTACAAGCGTTCTCCTGGAAGGGATTATGTAATCCGAGGTTCCATGGTACGTGTAAAAATAACTGAGCGTGATCCGGTATCCGCCTCTTACAGTCTCTGTACAGCAGGACTGGAGCGTGGACGGGACAATCGGTACAAAGAGCCAATCGATAGATGGTGCTGACCGGAAGCTTACTGATAGGAGGAAAGAGCAGAGTGACAGATGAGCTACGCCATGTGCTGCTTCTTCTTTTACTGTCCAATCACAGGCTGAGGGTGGGTCCAGAACAACCCGGGTAGAATGATGTTCAGCATCAGACTGAGGACACCTAGTGGGAGAAAACAAGTACTACATGGGAATCACAAGGAGCCAATCGATGAGTGTGCTGATAAGAAGCTTGCTGATGGGAGGACACCGACTGAAACCAATCAGTAATTAGAAATCAGTCCCGCCCCCTTGTCAGGGCAAATTAATATCAGCCGGTTCAGTCTCACCTCATGGCCTATAAAAAGGCGTCTCATCACCGAGGTGTCACACAAGAAACTGATCTCCAGACCTTCCCAACCTTATTGCTGCAAATAATACGGATGGCATTGGTTACAGAAGGATTTCTAAACTTCTGAATGTTCCAGTGAGCGCTGTTGGGGCAATAATCTGGAAGTGGCAAGAACGTAATTTCACCATAAACCGGCCACGACCAGCGCGCTCCTCCCAGGATTTCTGACAGAGGAGTGAGAAGAATTATCAGAAGAGAAGTCCAAGAGCCGAGGACCCCTTGTGGAGATCTTCAGAAAGACCTGGAATTGTCAGGTACACAATAAGTAACGCCCTCCCCCGCCATGGCCTGTATGACCGCCTATATATATCCGCTATACAAGTCAATGATCCCTCTGACTCCTATATACAAGTCAATGATCCCTCTGACTCCTATATACATCCTATATAATGATCCCACTGACTCCTATATAATGATCCCACTGACTCCTATATACAAGTCAATGATCCTCTGACTCCTATATACATCCTATATAATAATCCTCTGACTCCTCTATACATCCTATATAATGATCCCTCTGACTCCTATATACATCCTATATAATGATCCCTCTGACTCCTATATACATCCTATATAATGATCCCACTGACTCCTATATACATCCTATATAATGATCCCACTGACTCCTATATAATGATCCCACTGACTCCTATATACATCCTATATAATGATCCTCTGACTCCTATATGATGATCCCACTGACTCCTATATACAAGTCAATGATCCTCTGACTCCTACATACATCCTATATAATGGTCCTGCTGACTTCTATACACAAGTCAATGATCCCACTGAATCTTAAATATTGATCCCGGTGACTCCTCTATACATCCTATATAATGATCCTGCTGACTATTGGATCTGATATCGGCTATCAGGAGAAAAGCAAATCAGTTGTGTTGTGAGGTCGCCCTCTAGTGGCCAATCTACAAATACAAAAATGGATCTCAAACCTGAACTTCATATAATAGAATCTGTAACATGCTAACTACTTTGTGCCGGGGGGGGGGGGCGGGGACATTTTTTTAACTTTTCATCAATTGTTAAAATGATCATCAGTTTATTTAGAGCCCCCCCCCCCCCCATACATCATTGGGGAATTCAATAAAGCATTACTGTGCTTTGAGTTCAGCCGCTACGGCCTGCGCAGGATAAAAAAATCCTTATCAGCTGTTTTGGTAATTTTACAGATAGGCCCCTCTCACCCGGATAGGCCCCTCTCACCCGGATAGTCCCCTCTCACCCGGATAGGCCCCTCTCACCCGGATAGGCCCCTCTCACCCGGATAGGCCCCTCTCACCCGGATAGGCCCCTCTCACCCGGATAGACCCCTCTCACCCGGATAGACCCCTCTCACCCGGATAGGCCCCTCCCACCCGGATAGGCCCCTCTCACCCGGATAGTCCCCTCTCACCCGGATAGTCCCCTCTCACCCGGATAGTCCCCTCTCACCCGGATAGGCCCCTCTCACCCCGATAGTTCCCCTCTCACCCGGATAGGCCCCTCTCACCCGGATAGTTCCCCTCTCACCCGGATAGTTCCCCTCTCACCCGGATAGTTCCCCTCTCACCCGGATAGGCCCCTCTCACCCGGATAGTTCCCCTCTCACCCGGATAGTTCCCCTCTCACCCGGATAGTTCCCCTCTCACCCGGATAGTTCCCCTCTCACCCGGATAGGCCCCTCTCACCCGGATAGACCCCTCTCACCCGGAGAGGCCCCTCTCACCCGGATAGTTCCCCTCTCACCCAGATAGACCCCTCTCACCCGGATAGTTCCCCTCTCACCCGGATAGGCCCCTCTCACCCGGATAGTTCCCCTCTCACCCGGATAGTTCCCCTCTCACCCGGATAGTTCCCCTCTCACCCAGATAGACCCCTCTCACCCGGATAGTTCCCCTCTCACCCGGATAGTTCCCCTCTCACCCGGATAGACCCCTCTCACCCGGAGAGGCCCCTCTCACCCGGATAGTTCCCTCTCACATGGCCTAGCAGCCGGAGTGAAGCACAGACAGTATAGGGACAGTCTCTACCACAGACCATCTCAGTGGCGGTTCATCCATAGAGGGCGCTGGAGCACACACCACTGACTAATAACATTGATTCAATGGTTGGCTGTACGGAAGTGCCCATCAGAGCCAGCCGAGTCCAGCCCTCAGCCTTCCGGATGCTTATCCAGGAAACGTACCGGTGGTGCGTTCCTTGGATAAGACTGACAGGCGTCTCAGCCAATCAGGTTGACCGCTTCTGGCTATCGGTAACCTGATTGGCTAAACCGCCCGGGACACACACAGCCGACGCCGCCAGTGACACCACACCGCCGCCGCCACCACCGCCCAGGTATTGTGTCTTTGTCTGATCGCACACAGGGCTGAGCATTCACACCACCAGCTTCCAGCATCCGTGCTTTGTACTACTGCACGTGGGTTGTGCCAGTGGGCTCCCCCCGTGTTGTGTGTGCGGCTCCTGGGCATTTATACTATATAAATGGTATTTATTGTTTATAGAATATTAATGGCATTTATAGAATATAGAGGGCATTTATAGAATATAGAGGGCATTTATAGTTTATGATGGCATGGCACAGTGGCTGCGTTTGATGGCATGGCACAGTGGTGGCAATTGATGGCACAGTGGCTGCGTTTGATGGCGTGGCACAGTGGTGCGAATTGATGATGGCATGGCACAGTGGCTGCGTTTGATGGCATGGCACAGTGGTGGCAATTGATGGCACAGTGGCTGCGTTTGTTGGCATGGCACAGTGGTGACAATTGATGGCACAGTAGCTGCATTTGATGGCGTGGCACAGTGGTGCGAATTGATGATGGCATGGCACAGTGGCTGCGTTTGATGGCATGGCACAGTGGTGGCAATTGATGGCACAGTAGCTGCGTTTGATGGCATGGCACAGTGGTGACAATTGATGGCACAGTGGTGCGAATTGATGATGGCATGGCACAGTGGCTGCGTTTGATGGCATGGCACAGTGGTGGCAATTGATGGCACAGTGGTGGCAATTGATGGCACAGTGGCTGCGTTTGATGGCATGGCACAGTGGTGGCAATTGATGGCACAGTGGTGGCAATTGATGGCACAGTGGCTGCGTTTGATGGCATGGAACAGTGGCTGCGTTTGATGGCATGGCACAGTGGTGACAATTGATGGCATGGCACAGTGGTGCGAATTGATGATGGCATGGCACAGTGGCTGCGTTTGATGGCATGGCACAGTGGTGACAATTGATGGCACAGTGGCTGCGTTTGAAGGGCACAGTGAGGCTGCAATTTTTTTTTTCGTTTGCGCCCCCCCAAAAATTTTGAGCACCAGCCGCCACTGGACCATCTGAGAACAAAAAGATGGATCGCCAGGAATCCTCTGCCACAGGATTTGAGTCCTGAACTTCCTGCCTTACAGCCAAAGATCCTTTAAGCCAATCGGGCGGACTGTAAGACAATTTGTGTATTGGATCCCTTTTATAACGAGGTCACCAGGCCCATCCCGAGACATCAGCTTGCCTTGCTTGTCACCTCCAGGGCGGCTCCTCCCCCGGTTTCCTTCACTAAGAAGCTTCCCCCGCTTGGATGGACAGCTTGGGATCCCCTTGTAGAACCACAGGCCCCAGCCAGCATAGTTGGGCCTACTTGATAGGAGCACAGCCTCGGACCAACGTGGGCCAGAACAGAGGCCAATTAACAGAGTCTGAGCCCAACTATGGCCCAGACACCCCTAAATTTACAATAGTGCCCGACTCGTTGGGAGACCGGCGCTACACACTCCCCCCGCTACACCCCCCCGCTACAAACACACCCCCGCTAGGAAAAAAAAAAACCTCGCTACACACACCACCCCCCCCCCCCCCCGCTACACACACCACCCCCCCCCGCTACACACACACCCCCCCTACACATACCCCCACTACACACACACCCCCCGCTACACCCCCCCCCCCCCCCGCTACACCCCCCCTCACTACACACACACCCCCCGCTACACACACCCCCCGCTACACACACCCCCACTACACACCCCCCCCCCCCGCTACACACCCCTCCCCCCGCTACACACGTCTCAATGTCCCCTTTGAGGAGATGCCGCTGATCGTCTCTTTCAGTGTGAGGCGATGAGAGCCGATCACCGGCATTTCCGTGTTTACATGTGACCGGCTGTGATTGGACACAGCAGATCACATAGTTAGAGAGGCGTGGCTCTTTGCAGGGATTGGTTTCGCACCGCGTTCTAGAAACACGGGCCGCGATCGCCGCGCTGTGTGCCCCTTTGCGGCCGTTCTGGAAGGACATCATATGACGTCGTCCGAGAGCCGCCCCGCCCCTCCATCATCTGAGCCGCTAAAGTGATTGTAAATGGGGACGTTTTGCATTCTATACATGAAGGTGAAAAAAAAACTTCACCCCCCCCCCCCCGCACATTTACCTGAACCTGATCGCGATCCAGCGATGTGCATGAGAGCCTCTGCTCCCCTGGGTTTCTGCCTCCCTCCGTTTGAGGATCCCCCACAGATGATGAATTGGGTTTAGGTCTGGAGACATGCTTGGCCAGTCCATCACCTTTACCCTCAGCTTCTTTAGCAAGGCAGTGGTGGTCTTGGAGGTGTGTTTGGGGTCATTATGTTGGAATACTACCCTGCGGCCCAGTCTCTGAAGGGAGGGGATCATGCTCTGCTTCAGTATGTCACAGTACATGTCGGCATTCATGGTCCCCTCAATGATCTGTAGCCCCCCAGTGCCGGCAGCACTCATGCAGCCCCAGACCATGCCCCCTCCCCCACCATGCCTGACTTTAGGGAAGACACACTTGTCTTTGTCCTCCTCACCTGGCCCCTCCCCCACACACGCCTGACACCATCTGACACCAAATACCTTTATCTTGTCTCATCAGACCACAGGACACGGTTCCAGTAATCCATGTCCTTAGTCTGCTTGTCTTCAGCAAACTGTTTGCGGCTCTTTCTTGTGCATCATCTTTAGAAGAGGCTTCCTTCTGGAGACTAATTTGATGCAGTGTGCGGCGTATGGTCTGAGCACTGACATGCTGACCCCTCCCCCAGCAATGCTGGCAGCACTCATACATCTATTTCCCAAAGACAACCTCTGGATATGACGCTGATCACGTGACCTCACCTTCCACAGAGGATCATGGCGAGGCGGGGGAGGGGAACCCGTCCTGTTATACCGCTGGATGGTCCCGGCCCCCGAGCTGCAGATCAGTTTCAGGGTCTCGGCGATCTTCTTATATCCTCGGCCATCTTTATGTAGAGACACAATTCTTTATATCAGATCCTCAGAGAGATCTTTGCCATGAGGGGCCATGTTGTCCTTCCAGTGACCAGTATGAGAGAGTGAGAGCGATAACACCAAATTTATCACACCTGAGACCTTGTAACACTAACCAGTCACATGACACCGGGGGGGGATGGCTAATTGGGCCCAATTTGAACACCCCTCCCCCCCCTGTGTACACTCACTACACAACATTGGAGATACAAAGTGTCATTTCTTCAGTATTGTCACATGAAAATATACAAGGAATGTGACCGAGGGGTGTACTTACTTTTGTCAGATACTGTGTGTAGATATCTGATTTTAGGGCCGCTTGCTGCAAATCTCTGGGCTGCGATGTCTGCTGTGTCCTGTATGCATGCGGCTCCACTGTGGGGACCACAGATTACAGGGTGCCTTGGCGCGGCTCTGCGGCTCACGCATGCGTTTGCAGATGCGTGTGGACGGGGGCCCCTGTTTTTAGCGCACACTGTTAGACGGGGGATTTTTGGCTGCTCTGCGGGCCGGTCGGTAAGTGGGCAGGTTTTTCCCGGGGCATTCCCCAGGTTTTGTCGTTATCTGCAATGTCTGCAATGTCCTGTAGATGGCGATGGGGGAGCAGCAAAGTCCAGATCACAGCTGATGGAGATGAGTGAGGATAATGAGCAGACAGGGTGGGGGGATAGAGGGAGGGAAGGGGGCAGATGGCTCTCGGAGGGTGGGGGATGGGGCAGATCAGTGGGTGGGGGATGGGGCAGATCAGAGGGTGGGGGATGGAGGGGATGGGGCAGATCAGTGGGTGGGGGGAGAGATGGACTGGGGCAGATCAGTGGGGGGAGGGAAGGGGGCAGATCAGAGGGTGGGGGATGGAGGGAATGGGGCAGATCAGTGGGTGGGGGGATGGAGGGAAGGGGGACAGATGGGAGGGGGGCAGATCAGAGGGTGGGGGATGGGGCAGATGGCTCTCGGAGGGTGGAGGAGACCTTTCCAGGAAATCGGTAAGTTGGGATTTGTGTCTCTGGCTGTTGCCTCCGACAACCAATGAAATGTTTTGTTATGATTGAGAATTCTCTATAGATGAGCGCCGATATGGCGTTATGAAAAGTGACACATGGAGGCTCAGACAGCCAGGGGAGTGGCATTTTCAGAAGGAAGAACCCCCAGTCCTCTGGCATCAGCTTCTTGGACTTCTGACTTTCCTGAGCCGCATTTTTATGGCCCCCATACATTTTATAGAGAGCAGTTCTGTGAATAATGTTGACTCCGCCCACCGGCAATAATAATCGGCTGACACAATGTATCAAAATATTCCACAAATCAGATTTGAAACAATTTTTTTTTATAAATTTCCAACACGCTGATGCATGGCGGTGCGCTGCCACACGGGGGCGCCAAACTACAGCCGGTAAACGAGCGTTTGGATAACGAGCGACTTGGTTTGGAGGCAAGCAGAATTCAAGCTAATGGGGTGTGCAGTACCGCATTTGGCCTGAGGTCCGGGGGGCGCCGGTGACACTCGGAACAGTTTGAAGCTCGTAAATACTCTGTTCCTAAGTGTTTCCGAACCTTTCCGAGGGTTTCCGAGATCCGCAGCGCTGTCCCCGAATATTTCCGAAGCTCTCCCTTCATGTCTGAGGTTTAAGGCCGTCCGTTTATTATGAATGGGCTGCTAAGGCGTGAAAACAGACATGACCCTCCTCTCTGTGCAGCACATATACGATGCATTGTTGTGGGTTGGGGGTTGGGCTGTACAATGTGTTGGGGATCCATTTCCAATGTATGACATCACAGCGCCCCTAGAGGAGGTGCATTGCCCTGCGCTGTGTATGGACGGGGCCCTTCCTTACATTCCCCCCCCCCCCCCCGGGGTAGTTCTATATTCTGCCTGTTAGTTTGATTTATTTTGCTGCATACATGTCACCTGCCGCCATCCGTTGTTACCATGGCTACCTGCGAAACGCATGATCGAAGGCGCGGTGAAGGAGATCGCTCAGTGATAGAACGAGGAGCCCGTCACATGCTGGGGGCCCCCGGGGGACATTTGTCTTCCTGTCATCCTTCCAGCAGGTGACTCTCATCCATATGAATGAGATTGTGTCCCCCCCCCCCCCCCCCCCCCCCTGCCTGCGGGGCCCGGACACGTTTCTCGGGGCCCAAATTATAGATTTCTCAGCCAAAGCGAATTTCCCAATTCCCCTCTCTGAGAGAAATGTTTCTATTGAGAGTTTCTGGGTTTGTTGTGCGGATTTAAGGCGCATTCTCAGTTGCATTGCACCACAACGCATGGTGACACATGTTATTGTCATTCACCCATTGGGGGGGGGGGGGCGATGGGACACCCAGGGAGCCGGTCCCTCACACTGCGACACAAAGGGGCACCGCAATGATTACAGTGCCCCCTAGAGGGCAGCACCCCACCACAATGTCCCAAGCAATCCCATCCCCCCCTACTACACTGCCCCCCACCACAGCGCCCCCAGCCCCCCCTACTACACTGCCCCCCCCACCACAACGTCCCCAGCAATCCCAGCCCCCCTACTAAAGTACCCCCCACCACAATGCCCCCAGCAATCCCAGCCCCCTACTACAGTGCCCCCACCACAGCGCCCCTAGCAATCCCAGTCCTCTACTACAGTGCCCCCCTCCACAGCGTCCCCAGCAATCCCAGCCCCCCTACTACAGTGCCCCCCTCCACAGCGTCCCCAGCAATCCCAGCCCCCCTACTACAGTGCCCCCCTCCACAGCGTCCCCAGCAATCCCAGCCCCCCTACTACACTGCCCCCCACCACAGCGTCCCCAACAATCCCAGCCCCCCTACTACAGTGCCCCCCTCCACAGCGTCCCCAGCAATCCCAGCCCCCCTACTACAGTGCCCCCCTCCACAGCGTCCCCAGCAATCCCAGCCCCCCTACTACACTGCCCCCCACCACAGCGTCCCCAGCAATCCCAGCCCCCTACTACAGTGCCCCCACCACAATGCCCCCAGCAATCCCAGCCCCCCTACTACAGTGCCCCCCACCACAATGCCCCCAGCACACCCAGCCCCCCTACTACAGTGCCCCCCACCACAATGCCCCCAGCACACCCAGCCCCCCTACTACAGTGCCCCCCACCACAATGCCCCCAGCACACCCAGCCCCCCTACTACAGTGCCCCCACCACAGCGCCCCTAGCAATCCCAGCCCTCTACTACAGTGCCCCCCACCACAATGCCCCCAGCACACCCAGCCCCCCTACTACAGTGCCCCCCACCACAGTCTGGGGGACAAGCTCCGTGGGTGTCCCTTCACCCCCCACAGGTGAATAACAATAACTAACATGCGTTGTGGTGCACGGCAACGTGGAACTGAGAATGAGCCCTAAATACACAGAAACTCTCAATAGAAACAAGAAGATTTTTTTTTTCCCCCAAGCAAATTTAGTAAAATTTGGGAGATTCCGCTTTGGCTGAGAAATAAGAAATTTGGCCACCGAAAAATGTGGCCGGTCCCTGTGGTGCTCATTTTGAGGGGGGGGGGGGGAGAGAACACAATCTCATCCATATGGATGAGAGTCACCTGCTGGAAGGATGACAGGAAGACAAATGTCCCCCGGGGGCCCCCAGCATGTGACGGGCTCCTCATTCTATCACTGAGCGATGACAGACTGAGGAAGGTCTCCTATAGAGCCCTGGAGAAGGACTTTCCTGTGAAACGCGTCAACCAAGGCTAGGTCCCCCCCCCCCCCCCCGGGGGTTCCAGTCTGGGAGTGTTCAGCCAAATGTTGTGGCCTTATGAGCGCATTTTATTACCTCCTGTACCATTTTTTTAATACATATTTATTGGGTAATGCACTGCGCCATTTATTTCTGGCAGTAATCGGGACTGGGTGTGGCAAGTGAACTCCACTTTCCAAAAAAAAGTAGTTAATCAGTCCATTCAAGATTTAATAAGGGGGGGGGGGTTACTTTTTTTTACGGCACTTTATATAGTAAAGATCTCACGTGATATATATATATATATTTTTTTATCTGCTTTTGGAAAAATTCTCAGCCCCTTAATGACCAGGCCATTATTTATAAAAAGAAATGTATCCACTTTTGGAGAAATTCTCTTAAAAGGTGCGATTACTTTGAAAGTGATGATTTATTTCTCACAGAATATCAGGAGACAATAGCGGTAGTCACTGTGCTTTATTAGAAGAACATGGACAGGCAGAGATAGAAACACAATTCATAGAATAATTCTGGATTCTCTATCATCCCGGTACAACGTCCACCCGAGGACAATACTGTATATACATTGTATCCTTCCCTCTGTATATATGTCATATCCATTACATTGTATCCATTCCCCCGGTATATACAGTACATTGTATCCATCCCCCCGGTATATACAGTACATTGTATCCATCCCCCAGTATATACAGTACATTGTATCTGCTCATCCTCGCTCACAGTAACCTGGCCTGACTATTCCTCAGCATGGAACGCGCGGTCTCACTTTGCAGCTTACATTTCTATCTGACAGAAAACATTTTGGAATTTTAAGAAATAAAAATATAACTTAAAAAAAGAAAAGAAATTGTGAACATAAGCGCCACTAAGTGTAAAAATGCATCAAGCGACTGAGAAGCTTTGCTTTAAAGGACCCGCTCACACCATCGCAATAGAAAACGCACAGTGTCGCCGTCGCTCCCCGCAGCTCCTGGCTGAGATAATTATGAAACTTAAGCGCAAATAAATACTAGAAATTTCACAGACGGCACTGCAGATGAGAAAAGAATTCTCCAGATTATTAGCTGGATTCAGGTACATTGCCGCATCTTTGCGGCGGCGTAGCGTATCGTATTTACACTACGCCGCCGTAAGTTAGCTAGGCAAGTGCAGTATTCACAAAGAACTTGCCTGCTAAGTTACGGCGGCGTAGCGTAAATGGGGCAGGCGTAAGCGAGCCTAATTCAAATTAGGCTGAGGGGGCGTGTTTTATGTTAATGGGGGGTGACCTGACGTGATTGACGTTTTTTTACGAACGGCGCATGCGCCGTCCGTGTACCTATCCCAGTGTGCATTGCGGCAAAGTACGCCGCCAGGACGTATTGGTGTCGACGTGGACGTAAATTACGTCCAGCGCCATTCACGGACGACTTACGCAAACGACGTAAAATTTTAAAATTTCGACGCGGGAACGACGGCCATACTTAACATTACTAGTCCAGCTATTTGATGGAATAACTTTACGCCTGAAAATGCCTTACGTAAACGGCGTATCTTTACTGCGACAGGCGCAGGTACGTTCGTGAATAGGCGTATCTAGTGATTTACATATTCTATGCCGAACTCAATAGAAGCGCCACCTAGCGGCCAGCCTAAATATTGCACCCTAAGATACGACGTATCTTAGATAGGTTTAAGTGTATCTCAGTTTGAGAATACACTTAAACTTAGGACGGCGCAGATTCCGAGTTAGGTTGGCGTATCTACTGATAATCTACTGATACGCCGGCCTAACTCTCTCTGAATCCACCTATAAAACAGACGACACATTTAGGCTCGACTCGCAGCTATGCACGTTGCTTTTGAGCTTTTTTGCAGTGCTTTTTGCGGTGCTTGCTGCGTTTTTCGACACACGTTTTGACTGCGATTTGCATTTTTTTTTTTTTATTATTTTAATTTTTTTTTTACATTTCCTTTAACAACCAGCTATAAACAGGTAAAAAAAAAAAACTGCAAATCGCGGTAAAAACGCAGTACTTGTGTGTTGGATGCGGGTCCATTGAATTCGATTACATGCAAAACGCAGCTTTTTGCGGGGAAAAAAAGTCCCCGCCCCTTTCCAAAAACGCAGAGGCACAAAAAAGCATTGCTGTGAACGTGTTCCATAGTAAACCAGGGTTTGAGAAATGTGCTTGGAATCTAGGAGCCAGCTAAAAAAGTTAGGAGCCAGAAAACGCGCCCCGTCCCGACGAGCTTGCGCGCAGAAGCGAACACATACGTGAGCGGCGCCCGCATATGTAAACGGTATTCAAACCACACATGTGAGGTATCGCCGCGATCGTTAGAGCGAGAGCAATAATTCTAGCCCTAGACCTCCTCTGTTACTCAAAACATGCAACCTGTAGAATTTTTTTAAACGTCGCCTATGGAGATTTTAAAGGGTAAAAGTTTGTCGGCATTCCACGAGCGGACGCAATTTTGAAGCGTGACGTGTTGGGTATCAATTTACTCGGCGTAACATTATCTTTCACAATATTAAAAAAAATGGGGATAACTTTACCGTTGTCTTATTTTTTTAATTAAAAAAAGTGTAATCTTTTCCCAAAAAAGTGCGCTTGAAAGACCGCTGCGCAAATTTGGCGTGACAGAAAGTATTGCAACGATCGCCATTTTATTCTCTAGGGTGTTGGAATAAAAAAAAATATACATAATGTTTGGGGGTTCTAATTCGAGGGATGGAGATGGCAGTGAAAAGAGTAAAAAAACACACATTAGAACTGCTGTTTTACTTGTAATGCCAACGGCCACCACCAGATGGCGCCAGGTCACAGAAGGCAGCTTGGGCCTTCACAAGGCTGCAAAGCCGCGGCCTAAATTACCGGCCGCCGCGGGCCCGCCGCGATCGCGTGGAGATGGGGCACACGGAGACACAGGATCCTTCTAGGCCACAATGCCGCAGCCTCAATTACCGGCGGGCGCGGGCGCCAGGTCACAATTTCTTGTTGCAATTGCGACCTGGCGCCCGGATTTTGTCGAGGCCTGGGGACACCTATGCACAATAATCGACATAGGTGTCCCGGTCCGCCGATGATGGCTAATCGCGGCCTCAGGAGGTGCTCACAGGGCTGGAGAAGTTCCGGGACCCAGTGGGTATTGGGTGGAATTGATGTCAGCTTGGGGGGCGGACCTTCTCTATAGCTCCTCCCAGCCTGAGCACCTCCAGTGTAGATTATTGTGCATAGGTGTCCCGGTCCGCCGATGATGGCTAATCACGGCCTCAGGCTGGGAGGAGATTATAGAGAAGGTCCGCCCCCCAAGCCGACATCAATTCCACCCTATACCCGCGGGGTCCCGGAACTTCTCCAGCCCTCCGGCGGCTCCGATTCGCTGTCATCGGCGGACCGGGACTCCTATGTAGAATATTTTGGATGTGGCTAGAGACGTACTGTTATAAAAAAAAAATGTAACTGGCCGCTAGATGGCGCTCTTCCCATTTACACACACAAGCATTGCATGCGATTTCTTTACAGTGCGATTCGCACCACTTCAGTTTGCATTGACGCACATCGCCCTGCAAAGTATCGGGAGCCTTTGGGGCGAGTAATGATAATCGCGATCGGCACCAATACCAGTGCCGGTGCATCCCTAGAAAATGCGTGTTTCCTGGCTGTCACCGACATGAGACTGGAATGTATATAGGAGGCACACAGGGACAGCCAGGCAGCTAGCATTTTCAGAGATCAGCAATGGTGCCTTCACCCATATTTCTCTTTAAAGCTTAAGATTTGGATGGCATGGTGAGGGATTAGAACCTCAGCCAGGTGTTTATTTCTGCCTGTGACCCCAGAGAGGGGTCAGGTGATGGGTATTGTCCGTCAGATATGAATACGGGAATCACGGGACGGACCACGGGCGGCGGCTTCTCTGAGACGTCATCTGAACAGTGGATATAGACGAGACGATATAACGAGACGCAGGCGGACAGAACCCACCAGGAGCACAAGCTCTACAGTACACATCACGGGGGGTCGGCTCTACAGTACACATCACGGGGGGTCGGCTCTACAGTACACATCACGGGGGGTCGGCTCTACAGTACACATCACGGGGGGTCGGCTCTACAGTACACATCACGGGGGGGTCGGCTCGGGGATCAGCTCTTGATGAGGGTCAGGAACTCTTCTCGGGTTTTCGGATCCTCCCTGAAGACGCCCAGCATGGTGCTCGTTACCGTCTTGCTGTTCATTTTCTGGACCCCTCTCATTACCATACACATGTGGCTGGAGAAACATAAAACACACCATGTGAGCAAAAAACAGAACGGGGGGGGCAAAAAACAGAACAAAGGGGGCAAAAAAAACAGAACCGGGGGGGGGGGGGGGGCAAAAAACAGAACAAAGGGGGCAAAAAAACAGAACCACGGGGGCAAAAAACAGAACCACAGGGGGCTTTATTTTGGTGGCATTTGATCACCTCTGCAGGTTTTTATTTTTGTTTGCGCTATAAATAAAAAAAAAAAAAAAGAGCGAAAATTTTGAAAAAAAAAATTCAATTTTTTTTTTACTTTTTGCTATAATAAATATCCCCAAAATATATATATATAGATAAAAGGAATATGTAGAAGAATACGTATCGGCCTAAACTGAGGAAAAAATTTTTTTTTTTTATATATTTTTGGGGGATTTTTATTATAGAAAAAAGTAAAAAATATAAAAAAAAATTCAAAATTGTCGCTCTATTTTTGTTTATGGCGCAAAAAATAAAATCCGCAGAGGTTATCAAATACCACCAAAAGAAAGCTCTATTTGTGGGGAAAAAAGGACGCCAATTTTGTTTGGGAGCCACGCCGCACGACCGCGCAATTGTCTGTTAAAGCGACGCCGTGCCGAATCGCATAAACTGGCCGGGTCCTTTACCTGCCTAAAGGTCCGGGTCTTAAGTGGTTAAAACATTTTTTTTTTAAAAATGTATTCGGCGGACCGCCGCTTTAAGACCACTATATGGTGCTGCCGATGATAGAAAAATAAACATATTAGACGCATTTCTGGGCTTATTTGCGGGGGCGGTGCAAATGTTGTGCGCCCCCCCCCCCCCCCTTCAGTGTTGGCTCCCCCCCCCCCGACTCTTAGGCCCCCATACACACGGGAGGATTTATCCAGCGGACCGTTTCCACGGATAAATCCTCTCGAGGATTTCCGCGGATTTCCATCCGATGGCGTGTACTCACCATCGAATCTAAATCCGCGCCGAAATCCTCTGGCGATGACGTGTCGCGCCGTCGCCGCGATTATGACGCGGCGACGTGCGCGACGCTGTCATATAAGGAATTCCACGCATGCGTCGAATCATTACGACGCATGCGGGGGATCCCTTCGGATGGATGGATCCGGTGAGTCTGTACAGACCAGCGGATCCATCCATTGGGATGGACTCCAGCGGATAGATTTGATAGCATGTCAGCAAATATTTATCCGCTGGAAATCCATCCCAGGGGATAAATATCCGCGGAAACAGATCCGCTGGATTGTACACACCATAGGATCTATCCGCTGAAACCCATTTTTTCAGCGGATGGATTCTAGCGTGTGTATGGGGCCTTAGTCAAAGCTGCATTACAACAACAACAGGTAAGAGAAGTTTGTGAAATGTTCCGGATCGGACGGATACATTTGGGGGTTTCGGGAAGAAGAGAGAAGCACTCACCTCGCTTCTATGACCACGCCCACACCGGCGGGCTGTAAGGCTTCTGTAATCGCGATGGCGATCTGTTTGGTAAGGCGTTCTTGAACTGCGGGAAAATATAGAAAGACAATGAAATGTCACTACGATCGTCCTGCTCCTCCTCCTCTATACCGCACAACGCGGCGCGCTGAAAGTGACGCTCCACCGATCGGCGACAATCCCAATCCATACAACGCAGGAATTCCGTACATTCTGTGATTGGCTGCGTCCGTTCTCGCGGCTTCCCTTTACTTCAAGCAGTAGAGTTGTATTTATTTATATATACAGTATCTCACAAAAGTGAGTACACCCCTCATTGGGCCCAATTTGAACATTTTCACTAAGGGGTGTACTCACTTTTGTTGCTTTTTTCATAGATCCTCAGAGAGTTCTTTGCCATGAGGGGCCATGTTGTCCTTCCAGTGACCAGTATGAGAGAGTGAGAGCGATAACACCAAATTTATCACACCTGAGACTTTGTAACACTAACAAGTCACATGACACCGGGGGAGGGGAAAATGGCTAATTGGAGCCCAATTTGGAAATTTTCACCTAGGGGTGTCCTGACTTTTGTTGCCAGCGGGTTTAGACATTAATGGCTGTGTGTTGAGTTATTTGTTATACAAGCTGTACACCCCTCCCCCCTGTGTACACCCCTCCCCCCTCCATGTACACTCCTCCCCCCCCCGTGTACACTCACTACACAACATTGTAGATACAAAGTGTCATGTGCGTGTAAAGGCAGGCGTCCCAATACTTTTGGTAACGGTGTGTGTATGTTTATTATATATAGCAGTGAACATCCCCTCCCCCCCCCCTTCCTGTACCATACCAGGCCACCTGCCTTTCAACATTGTGGGGTTTCCATGCTTTGTCCCAGACCCCCCCTCCCCCCCCCCCCCCCCTTCCTCCCAAAATGCCTAAATCTGAATATTGGGGGAAAACTGTTCCCCCAAAAATGAGGTGGGGGTAATAGTAAATTAACAGAGGGGAGGGATTTGGGAGCCCCAGATATCTGCCCCTATGAATAAGCACTTTTTGAAAGTCTGAAACGCGTTGGCTCCCGTGTCTGAAACGCGTTGGCTCCCGTGTCTGAAACGCGTCGGCTCCCGTGTCCCAATGTATTTTTCTTGGATTATTACCTTTTTTTTATTTTCTCTTCATCTAGTTATCTGCCCCTCCCAGGGGGGGTGACACCAATATTTGGGGGGGGGGTCATACACGGGACTGCCAAGTAAACAAGGAGGGGGGAGGGGTCAGCTGCTGCCCTGGGCTCACAATGCAGCCCCCCTTCTCACTCTTTTTTATTTTTTTGGCGTCCGCCGTTTGTCCCCCCCCCCCCCCCCTCTCAGAATGCGGATATAATAATAAATCGTATATTTCAGCGCCGGGCCGTCGGACAGAAAACCTGAATGTATCCAAAAATCTCCTCCCATGATGACCGGTCACCTCCGTGTGACGTCACCGCGCGCGTCGTTAAAGTGCAGCTGTCAGAACAATTCATTTCCCCATAAAGGGCAATACAAGCCGCCGCGCTTAGCTCTCCGCGCTGGGCGCCCTGCGAGGCCATCCGCCGTACAATCGCCGCCGTGACCCCTCCCCCAACTACTCATCAGACTCTCCACTATTCAGGATACAAAGTGACAATTGGGTGATCCGCGGTGTCACCGGCGGCGTACGTTCTATACGAATCGATCGTCCGCGTCAAATAGAAATAAATACATAAAAGGAAGTCCGCGTGACCGGCGATCGTCATTCCCGACTCCCGATCGTCATTCCCGACTCCCGATCGTCATTCCCGACTCCCGATCGTCATTCCCGACTCCCGATCGTCATTCCCGACTCGCTGTGGGTTTTTTTTTTTATGTGTCTTAATTTGAATTCTTTATATATTGACGGGTATGAATGGATTTATGTCGGGGGGGAGGGGCCAACATTGGAGATCGGTTTCATTTACTTACAATGCAGCTCATGGGGGTGTTTTTTTTGGGGGGGGGGGGTCGGCACTTTTGAAGGAAGCGCAGGATTTTCTGTTAGATCCGGGGGGCGGCGATACAATAAGGCGGCTTAGGCAGCTGCCTCATGATGCCGGGATGGGGGATGGGGGAGAGGGTGGCTGGTAAAATCCCCGGCCACTTGCACAGACAAGGGGGGATGGGGGGGTCATCTTCTTCCATCATTTAGGGCTGTGATTGGGGATGTCGGTCCCTCCAGTAGCCCCCCCCCCCTGGTGCGAAGATCGGCGCCGTCTCCAGGATCTGTCTGCTGGCCGCACTCCATTCCTGTACAGCGACCCGCCAGTCTGTGGCGCTAGATCCCTGCTGCACTACCGTCATTGGTTGCTAGGACCGCCGCCGTACTCCTAGCAACCAATGACGCCACCTGTGCGCCTGGCTCTCTTCAGCAAATTCCTCCACCCAGCAGAACGTTGCTTCCTCAAGCTGCCCCCCGCCTGCCCTCTGCTGCCCCCCGCCTGCCCTCTGCTGCCCCCCGCCTGCCTGGCTGGACTTCTTCATCAGGTACACTTTTCTAACTTGTGAAGGTTCACAACTCTGATGGGGTCACCTGCTCTATAGGGGTCACTCTGATGGAGACACCTGCTCTATGGGGGTCACTCTGATGGGGACACCTGCTCTATGGGGGTCACTCTGATGGGGACACTTGGTCTATGGGGTCCCTCTGATGGGGACACTTGGTCTATGGGGTCCCTCTGATGGGGACACTTGGTCTATGGGGTCCCTCTGATGGGGACACGTGCTCTGGTTACACTTGATGACATCACTGCTCACCTTGTAGTCTCCTGCTGTAGATTTCCACAATCCTAAAAGAAAATAAATGATAGTTTTTGTTACTTTGTTGCAGCGAGAAAAGAATCTTCAATCCGATACATTTATCCCGAATATAATTCACACATCACCCCACTTTATACAGCTCCTGAGACTCACTGCCCCGCCTCCTGTCTTCTCATTGGACATTGCCACTGTGGTAACACCCACCCAGCCAAAGCCCCTTCAATTCTGTAAACCTTCCTCATAATGGGCACAGCGGGTGTACAGACCCGGGAACTCAGCACAGGGATGGTGGGAACCCCTCATAATGGGCACAGCGGGTGTACAGACCCGGGAACTCAGCACAGGGATGGTGGGAACCCCTCATAATGGGCACAGCGGGTGTACAGACCCGGGAACTCAGCACAGGGATGGTGGGAACCCCTCATAATGGGCACGGCGGGTGTACAGACCCGGGAACTCAGCACAGGGATGGTGGGAACCCCTCATAATGGGCACAGCGGGTGTACAGACCCGGGAACTCAGCACAGGGATGGTGGGAACCCCTCATAATGGGCACAGCGGGTGTACAGACCCGGGAACTCAGCACAGGGATGGTGGGAACCCCTCATAATGGACACAGCGGGTGTACAGACCCGGGAACTCAGCACAGGGATGGTGGGAACCCCTCATAATGGGCACAGCGGGTGTACAGACCCGGGAACTCAGCACAGGGATGGAGGGAACCCCTCATAATGGGGCACAGCGGGTGTACAGACCCGGGAACTCAGCACAGGATGGTGGGAACACCTCATAATGGGCACAAGCGGGTGTACAGACCCGGGAACTCAGCACAGGGATGGTGGGAACCCCTCATAATGGGCACAGCGGGTGTACAGACCGGGAACTCAGCACAGGGATGGGGGGAACCCCTCATAATGGGGCACAGCGGGTGTACAGACCCGGGAACTCGGCACAGGGATGGTGGGAACCCCTCATAATGGACACAGCGGGTGTACAGACCCGGGAACTCAGCACAGGGATGGTGGGAACCCCTCATAATGGGCACAGCGGGTGTACAGACCGGGAACTCAGCACAGGGATGGTGGGAACCCCTCATAATGGGCACAGCGGGTGTACAGACCCGGGAACTCAGCACAGGGATGGTGGGAACCCCTCATAATGGGCACAGCGGGTGTACAGACCCGGGAACTCAGCACAGGGATGGTGGGAACCCCTCATAATGGGCACAGCGGGTGTACAGACCCGGGAACTCAGCACAGGGATGGTGGGAACCCCTCATAATGGGGCACAGCGGGTGTACAGACCCGGGAACTCGGCACAGGGATGGTGGGAACCCCTCATAATGGGCACAGCGGGTGTACAGACCCGGGAACTCAGCACAGGGATGGTGGGAACCCCTCATAATGGGGCACAGCGGGGGGTACAGACCCGGGAACTCAGCACAGGGATGGTGGGAACCCCTCATAATGGGCACAGCGGGTGTACAGACCCGGGAACTCAGCACAGGGATGGTGGGAACCCCTCATAATGGGGCACAGCGGGGGTACAGACCCGGGAACTCAGCACAGGGATGGTGGGAACCCCTCATAATGGGGCACAGCGGGTGTACAGACCCGGGAACTCAGCACAGGGATGGTGGGAACCCCTCATAATGGGCACAGCGGGGGGTACAGACCCGGGAACTCAGCACAGGGATGGTGGGAACCCCTCATAATGGGGCACAGCGGGTGTACAGACCCGGGAACTCAGCACAGGGATGGTGGGAACCCCTCATAATGGGGCACAGCGGGTGTACAGACCCAGGAACTCAGCACAGGGATGGTGGGAACCCCTCATAATGGGGCACAGCGGGTGTACAGACCCGGGAACTCAGCACAGGGATGGTGAGAACCCCTCATAATGGGGCACAGCGGGTGTACAGACCGGGAACTCAGCACAGGGATGGTGGGAACCCCTCATAATGGGGCACAGCGGGTGTACAGACCGGGGAACTCAGCACAGGGATGGTGGGAACCCCTCATAATGGGCACAGCGGGTGTACAGACCGGGGAACTCAGCACAGGGATGGTGGGAACCCCTCATAATGGGCACAGCGGGTGTACAGACCCAGGAACTCAGCACAGGGATGGTGGGAACCCCTCATAATGGGCACAGCGGGTGTACAGACCCGGGAACTCAGCACAGGGATGGTGGGAACCCCTCATAATGGGCACAGCGGGTGTACAGACCCGGGAACTCAGCACAGGGATGGTGGGAACCCCTCATAATGGGCACAGCGGGTGTACAGACCCGGGAACTCAGCACAGGGATGGTGGGAACCCCTCATAATGGGCACAGCGGGTGTACAGACCCGGGAACTCAGCACAGGGATGGTGGGAACCCCTCATAATGGGCACAGCGGGTGTACAGACCCGGGAACTCAGCACAGGGATGGTGGGAACCCCTCATAATGGGGCACAGCGGGTGTACAGACCCGGGAACTCGGCACAGGGATGGTGGGAACCCCTCATAATGGACACAGCGGGTGTACAGACCCGGGAACTCAGCACAGGGATGGTGGGAACCCCTCATAATGGGCACAGCGGGTGTACAGACCCGGGAACTCAGCACAGGGATGGTGGGAACCCCTCATAATGGGCACAGCGGGTGTACAGACCCGGGAACTCAGCACAGGGATGGTGGGAACCCCTCATAATGGGCACAGCGGGTGTACAGACCCGGGAACTCAGCACAGGGATGGTGGGAACCCCTCATAATGGGCACAGCGGGTGTACAGACCCGGGAACTCAGCACAGGGATGGTGGGAACCCCTCATAATGGGGCACAGCGGGTGTACAGACCCGGGAACTCGGCACAGGGATGGTGGGAACCCCTCATAATGGGCACAGCGGGTGTACAGACCCGGGAACTCAGCACAGGGATGGTGGGAACCCCTCATAATGGGGCACAGCGGGGGGTACAGACCCGGGAACTCAGCACAGGGATGGTGGGAACCCCTCATAATGGGCACAGCGGGTGTACAGACCCGGGAACTCAGCACAGGGATGGTGGGAACCCCTCATAATGGGGCACAGCGGGGGTACAGACCCGGGAACTCAGCACAGGGATGGTGGGAACCCCTCATAATGGGGCACAGCGGGTGTACAGACCCGGGAACTCAGCACAGGGATGGTGGGAACCCCTCATAATGGGCACAGCGGGGGGTACAGACCCGGGAACTCAGCACAGGGATGGTGGGAACCCCTCATAATGGGGCACAGCGGGTGTACAGACCCGGGAACTCAGCACAGGGATGGTGGGAACCCCTCATAATGGGGCACAGCGGGTGTACAGACCCAGGAACTCAGCACAGGGATGGTGGGAACCCCTCATAATGGGGCACAGCGGGTGTACAGACCCGGGAACTCAGCACAGGGATGGTGGGAACCCCTCATAATGGGTACAGCGGGGGTAACAGACCCGGGAACTCAGCACAGGGATGGTGGGAACCCCTCATAATGGGGCACAGCGGGTGTACAGACCCGGGAACTCAGCACAGGGATGGTGGGAACCCCTCATAATGGGCACAGCGGGTGTACAGACCCGGGAACTCAGCACAGGGATGGTGGGAACCCCTCATAATGGGGCACAGCGGGGTGTACAGACCCGGGAACTCAGCACAGGGATGGTGGGAACCCCTCATAATGGGCACAGCGGGTGTACAGACCGGGGAACTCAGCACAGGGATGGTGGGAACCCCTCATAATGGGCACAGCGGGTGTACAGACCGGGGAACTCAGCACAGGGATGGTGGGAACCCCTCATAATGGGCACAGCGGGTGTACAGACCCAGGAACTCAGCACAGGGATGGTGGGAACCCCTCATAATGGGCACAGCGGGTGTACAGACCCGGGAACTCAGCACAGGTATGGTGGGAACTCCCCCCACGCCGGACATTTCATACAGTTCAAGTAAAAAAAAAAGGTGAATTTTCTGTCTGCGTATTTCTGGTTAATCCTTGTAACGTTTGTCTTCCCCTCCTCCGGCCGCGATCCTTCGCTCTCCCAAATGTCAAATTTAATTGGAAAAAAAGTCAGCGCTGCGTCTTCAAAATGCTGGAGGAAGATAAATTCCAAATCTTCTGCAAATAATCCCCTGAACAGCGCTGTGCGGGGGAGGGGAGGACTCCGGAGAAGGGGGACTCTGGGGGGGGTCTCTAGTTGGTGTCACACAATTTCTTAAACGGGAACTACGATAGAAAGAGCGAAGGACGGGTTCACATATATGGGAAGGAGAGTGAGAGAGCATCTCCATGGTAATGGGCGGCCGTGCTCCGCATACAGAAAGGCCCCGTGCGTCTTCTGGTCCGAATCCAGGAATAAATTCCGACCTGATGGGACACTATTCCTCCCACTGACACCAATGATGGGACACTATTCCCCCCCACTGACACCAATGATGGGACACTATTCCCCCCACTGACACCAATGATGGGACACTATTCCCCCCACTGATACCAATGATGGGACACTATTCCTCCCACTGATACCAATGATGGGACACTATTCCTCCCACTGACACCAATGATGGGACACTATTCCTCCCACTGATACCAATGATGGGACACTATTCCTCCCACTGACACCAATGATGGGACACTATTCCTTCCACTGACACCAATGATGGGGCACTATTCCCCCCACTGACACCAATGATGGGACACTATTCCCCCCACTGACACCAATGATGGGACACTATTCCCCCCACTGACACCAATGATGGGACACTATTCCTTCCACTGACACCAATGATGGACACTATTCCCCCACTGACACCAATGATGGGACACTATTCCCCCCACTGACACCAATGATGGGACACTATTCCCCCCACTGACACCAATGATGGGACACTATTCCCCCCACTGACACCAATGATGGGACACTATTCCCCCCCACTGACACCATGATGGGACACTATTCCCCCCACCGACACCAATGATGGGACACTATTCCCCCCACTGACACCAATGATGGGACACTATTCCTCCCACTGACACCAATGATGGGACACTATTCCTCCCACTGATACCAATGATGGGGCACTAATCCTCCCATTTCATCCTGCCGGTTTGATACAACATCTTCCCTGATAGGAGACCCCCTCCCCTCTCCTGTCCCCTCCCCCCCCCCCCCCCCCATTGACGCGTTGCGCACAATGACCGCCATGGACGATAATTCTCTCCATCCTCCACGTTTCCCGTAAAAACCAACGTCTGCTCACTGTAGATCCCATCCCCCGCCATGTGCCCCATCATCACTCGCTATTTACACAGGCGCCTCGGATGAATGGATGACGTCACGGCGCCGCTCGCTATAGAATTCCCCAAATAAATGAATAAAAAAAAATCGATCTGCACTTACCTGGCCAGCTTGCTGAGCCCCAGCACTTGTTTGTTGGGTAGATAACCTATGTGCACCTGCAGGGAGCAGAGGAGGGGGGGAGGGGAGGGGGTGAGTGTGTGCGGCGAGCAAATAATTACACAACAGCAGATGTGAAGAGCCCGATGGGGCCCCGAGGCTCCCCGCACACCCAGGAGCATTTCACTGCAAGAGCAGAAGTATCATTGTAACATTTCATGTGATCGCCACTCTTTGCTGTTCCATATTTCTGTCACTGTATCTCAGGGCAAAATGTTTACATACCGCTGTGCTCATAAGTTTACATACCCCGGGAGAATTGAGGATTTCTTGGCCATTTCTCAGAGAATATGAAATGAGAAAATCTTTCCTCTCTCTCATGGTCAGCGATCGGCTGAAGTCCTTTATTATCGATCACCTGTGTTTCCTCTTTTCATATCGCAACAGAAACTCCCCAAATGATCAAAAGTTTACATACCCGTGTATTGCCCCCCCCCCCCCTTTAACCACTTCAGCACCGGACCATTTGGCTGCCCAAAGACCAGAGCATTTTTTGCGATTCAGCACTGCGTCGCTTTAACTGACAATTGCGCGGTCGTGCGACGTGGCTACCAGGGGAGGAGCCGGGGAGCCTAGGAAACACCCGGAAAGGGCCGAGGAGAGGACAGCTCGACTGGACTCGGAAAGGCTCGCGAACGCAGTATTTCCGAGGTTTTCCGAATGGCTCTGGCGCCCCCCCCCCACTTCAGGCCAAACGCGGTACTGCACCCGCTTTGGCCTGAATCCTGCTTGTTTTGCGAGACAACGCTCGCAAACCGAGTCAGGATTTAAAAAAAAATACAGCGCTCGTATTGCGAAACGCTCGTTAACCATGTTACTCGCAATCCGAGGTTCCCCTGTAAATCTTTTCACATTCTGCCGGGGTGTGTAAACTTATGAGCACAACTGTACATTCCATCAACATACTCCCTACCCTATAAATATAAAGAGGTTTCCTAATACAGTGGAACCTCAGATTACAAGTAGAATCGGTTCCAGGAGAATGCTCGTAATCCAAAGCACTTGCATATCAAAGCGAGTTTCCCCATAGAAGTCAATGGAAACAAAGATAATTTGTTCTGCATTGACTTCAATGGCATGCAATACCGCATGTGGCCAGAGGTGGGGGGGCGCCGGAGAGCCTTGGAAGCACCCGGAAAGCGCAGAGGACAGCTTGGCTGAACTCGGAAACGCAGTATTTCCGAGGTTTTCCAAACGGCTCTGCTCGGCTACGGCGCCCCCCCCCCCCCCCCACCTCAGGCCAAACGTGGTACTGCACACCACTTTGGCCTGAATCCTGCGAGACAACACTCGCAAACCAAGTCAAGATTTTTAAAAATGCTCGTTAACCGCGTTACTCGCAATCCGAGGTTCCGCTGTACATCTTTCTTTCCACATATAAAACGGCTATAAATATGAAAAATACAAATCATTTAATAATAGTAACAATCTATTTTGGGGCATAAATTCTGTAAATGGTCGGCCACGCCAAGTGAGCGACACCCAGTGGTTACTGCAGAGGAGGAGCTTAACGCGGCTCCCGTTAGTCCGTCGCCATCAGCGCAGCTCCGGCTCTAACAGTGATTTGCAGCTTCCACAACAGACATGCAGGGCCGCCATCGGGGGGGGGCGGGGGGGATTGAGTAAGGGGCCCGGATGGCAACCCCCCCATTTTTCTTTTTATTAAAGGGCCCAGAGGTCCCCAGGACCTTGGATGGCAACACCCCCCCCCTTTTTTTTATTAAAAATTGTTTAATTTTTATATATATATAATTATTATTTTTTTATTATTATTAAAGGGCCCAGAGGTCCCCAGCACCCCAGTTGGCTACCCCCCTCCCCCTTCCTTTTTTTTTATTAAAAGTTTTTAATTTTTCTTTTTATATATATTTTTTTATTTCATTTTTTTTTTTCATTTTTTCTTTTTATTAAAGGGCCCAGAGGTCCCCAGGACCCCAGATGGCAACCCCCCCTCCCCCTTTTTTTTTTATTAAATTTTTTAAAATCATTATATATATATTTTTTTTATTTCTTTTTTTTTTTCCTTTTTACTAAAGGGCCCAGAGGTCCCCTCAGGACCCCGGATGATTTTCCCCCCCTTTTTTTCTATATATATATATATATATAGTTTTTAATTTTTCTTTTTATATATATTTTTTTTTTTATTTAAGGGGCAACCCCCCCCCTTTCTTTTTTTTGTACGTCAGGCGGCAGCACCCTCCTCTTGTTCTCTGCTCCAGGGGGCCCACGCCTGAGGCCTCTTTCACACTAGCGGACCGTTCGTCCGCTTATTACAAGTCCGTTTACGGACTTGTAATGAATCCCTATGGGATCGCGTCCGTTAGCGGTTGGAGCATCCGCTAACGTCCGCAACCATCCGCGTCCATCAGGATCCGCTTTTGCGGACGGAAGAAAACCCTATTTATCTTCCGTCCGGCGGAACGGATCGGAAGAAGACGGACATACGGTCCGTCTGCATCCGATTCTCCATAGGGGAGAGCAGAGGAGAGACAGGGCGGTCTCTTCACAGTGTGCGGGTAACCGCCCTATCCGCCGACAGCTCAGCGGGGATTACGGATGATCCCCGCTGAGCCAGCGGACACAGAAACGGTCCGCTCCGTGTGAAAGAGGCCTGAAGCTGTGTAAGGGGCCCCATAATTCCTGATGGCGGCCCTGCAGCCATGTATTGATAAATGCAGAGCTGCACTGATCTGTGTCTCTGCCCCGGAGTTCCTCTTTACACGCGGGCCACAATCGGATTAATCCTTTCAGGGCGCGCTGCGCTCGTTTTTTTGCCGCCCTCGCCGTGTCATTTCACTTTTTATTCACGCGAATTGATTTTTTCAATATTGATTTTTTTTTTTCGCTGGCAAATGACATCATGACACCCGGCAGCCTGAAAGGACCGCGCCATTATCGCAAGACGTCTCCGAGCGCGAAACCGCGGCCGTCAGACGAGCGTTCAGGAAGAACGGCTGGAATTGGCGAAACAAAACAGACTTAAGTGGCGGAATTACCTTTCCGATGAAGGGGACCAAGTGGTGCTCACACATGGAGAACATGTCGATGTCCTTCACGATCACCATCTCGTCGTGATCCTCATCGAAGATGGCGTCATTCAGGACGTCTGAAAAGACATTTCACCCAATTAATAGAAACCGAGATCAATAAAAAAAATCGTAACCACTTTACCACCGCGCAATTCTGGCACTTCTCTCCTTCATGTAAAAAAATCACAATTGTTTTGTATATATGTTTTTTTAGTTTTCCTTTTTATTTCGTTTCTTTTCCAAGAAAACAAAAAGCAAGAAAGTGATACAGGAAACATAAGAAGAGGACTGAGCATAGTCCTATACATCAACATATATATGGAAATTATATTTATTCTCTCTCTTCAACTCTATTTACTATTCATAATATCTGTATCACTACTAGTTTCAATCCATTCCTCTATAATAGACCAAATACTTTCTACTTCTAAACTAAATTTCAGACTACCCGAGTATTCCATCTCCCACTAAATATCCATTTATTCTTTATCTAAAGTACTAATTCCCTCCTTATTCCCGCAGCACTTCCTTCCTCATTTTATCCCCCCTTTCCTTCCCCCCTTATCCCTACCTCTAGACCCCCTTCTTCCCCCATTCCCCTCCTCCAGCCGTCTATCCTCAGGCCGGAGAGAAGAATTAGGAGAAGAGAAAAAAAAAAAAAAAAAAAAAAAAAATTCTTAATAAGACAATACAATACACCCCTCCCCTCCTCCGCTGTCCTCCAACCGTGCGCAAAATGTTCTCTCTCCTATTTTCCTTCTTTCTTCCATCTACTACCCTTTATCTTATTCTCCTATTAGCTTTTTACCTTCCTCCGACTGTAAAAATAATTCCCAAGGTGCCCATATCATTTTAATTTGCTGTTTCTTATCTATTGTTTTTGGGAGGAGTTTCTCCATTATCCCTATTTTCCTTACTTTTTTCAGCCACATAGATATTGGAGGTGCCTCGGGGTCTTTCCATTTTGTTGCAATGCAACTTTTCGCCGCATTTATCAAATGACACATCATTGATCCCTTATATCTCACCGGATATATTTCAGCATGATGTAGTAGAAAAAACGAGGGGTCATCTGGAATATGATATTCCGTAAATACTTGTGTAATTCTCCGTACTGTTTCCCAGAATTGTTGTATTATTGGACATCCCCAAAATGTATGTAGCATTGTCCCTTTCTCCCCACAGCCTCTCCAACATCTATCTGACATTTCAGGAAAAAATGTGTTTAAACGCGCTGGCGTATAGTACCATCTTGTTAATATTTTATAATTTAATTCTTGTATTTTCGTGCATCTTGAAGAATTTAATGCTAAATTTATAATATTTTGGCTTTGTATTGGGGAAAAAACTTGGCCTAAATCTCTCTCCCATTTTACTAGGCTCGACATTCTAAAGTCTTCTGGTGGTGCAGTCAATAATATATACATTTTAGAGACCATATGGGCTAGTGGTTCCTTTCCTCCACAGTACTCCTCAAACTTTGTGAGTGCCCGTTTATACTTTTCTGCACCATCCAGAGTCTCCAGAAAGTGTCGTACCTGTCGCGCTTGCCATATCGGTATCTCACCGCTCCCTCCCCTTTGTGCTATTTCTCCTATTGTCATCCACCCCCTTTCACCCAGAAAGTGGGAGACTTGAAATCTACCCTTTTCTTTTAATTTCTTGAGTATATGGGATTCCAAACCAGGCTGGAATTCTGGATTTCCTATTATTGGGTAGAGGGGGGAATTATTCGTTGAGAAATTCGGATTATGACATATTTTATTTCCAATCCATAAAGTTGGTCCTATCGTTGGGTGAGTTTTAATTGTAAGGGGTAACGCAGAATAGCACCATATTGCCCTATCTAACGGTACTGGGCACATTTGTTGCTCTATAGTGATCCACAATTTATATTTTTTTTAGCAGACACCCTAGGGAATAAAATGGCGAACATTGCAACTTTTTATCTCGCACAGTATTTGCGCAATAGTTTTTCTAACGCCTTTTTTTGGGGGAAAAAAACGGTTTCATGAATTAAAAAATAACAAAACAGTAAAGTTAGCCCAATTTTTTTGTATAATATGAAAGATGAAGTTATGCCGAGTAAATAGATACCTAACATGTCATGCTTTAAAATTGCGCCCACTCGTGGAATGGCGCCCACTCGTGGAATGGCGCCAAACTTCTGTACCTAAAAATCTCCATAGGTGACGCTTTAACATTTTTCACAGGTTACTATTTTCGAGTTACAGAGGAGGTTTGAGTGGCGTTTACATATGTGGGCGGGACCTGCATGTGTGTTCGCTTCTGTGCGAGAGATAACGGGGACAGGGGCGTTTTTTTTTATATTTTATTTTCCGTATTTATCGCGGTATAACGCGCTCCCGCGTATACCGCGAACCCCAAAGTTGACCCGAATACTGTGGAAAAACGTTTTTTTTGTACTTAGTTTTGGTGTCTTGCGCGGCGTCTATCGGCGGCCTCGTCGGGTCCGGCGTTCGTCTGCGGCTTCGGGTGTCCTTCTGCGGTGGGTCCGGTGTCCTCTTCGGCGGGTCCGGCGTCTTTCTGCGGCGTCCTCCCCGCTCGTTTCCCGCGCCAAGTTTGAATACTGCGCCGACATATACAGAGCGCAGTACACTCGTGTATTGTCGGCAATGCTCGGCTACCCGCGCTGACGTCCTGTACGTCCAGGACGTGAGCGCAGAAGGAGCCGAGACTGCCCGACTATACCTGAGTGTACTGCGCTCGGTATATGTCGGCGCAGTATTCAAAACTCGGCGCGGGAAAGCGGGTATCGGCGTATACCCACGATTTTGCCCTGATTTTCAGGGCAAAAAAGTGCGCGGTATACGCCGATAAATACGGTAACTTAATTTTTTTTATTTTTATCACTTTTATTCCTATTACAAGGTATGCAAACATCCCTTGTAATAGGAATCAGTGTGACAGGTCCTCTTTATGGAGAGAGGCGGGGTCAATAAGACCTCCCCCTCCCCCCCACATCTCTCCTCCAGGCTTACAAGCATGAAGTGGGTGAAAAAAAAAAATCACTGATCTCATGCCGACAGCCGCAATTGCGGCTTTGTTTACTTCCGGGTACCGGGCGTGACGTCATAACTTCGCGCCCGGGCCTCCGACGGTCATAGAGATGACTGGTGACCATCTGGTCACCAGTCATCTCTATGGTTTCCAGGCAGCGCCGACCGATTCGCTCTCCGGGCCTCCGATGGCACGAGAGAGCCCGGAGAAGCACCAGATGGCGGCGGGAGGGGGGCGTTACTGCAGCGCCTCAGTGTGAAAGGGTGAGGCGTTTTTACAGCGCTTTCAATTCATTTCAATGGAGAGGGGCGTTTTGGAGCGTTTTTTTTTCCAGCGCCCAAAAGCTGCTCCAAAGATGTTGCTTGCAGGACTCAGTGTGAAAGGGTCCATTGAGATGCATGGAGAGCGTTTTATGAGCATTTTAATAGCTTTTTTTCAACGATAAAACGCTTCAGGGGTCTAAGGGCAGATTGCAGTCGCTATTTTTAACGCTATAGGGCCTGCAATACTCCCTCAGTGTGAAAGGGGTCTAGAGGGAAGATTGCAGGCGCTATTTTTAACGCTATAGGGCCTGCAATACGCCCTCAGTGTGAAAGGGGTCTTAGAGATCCGGGTGGGATGAAATCCCGAGTCCTGGGTCCGGGTTTTAGGATTCACCTGCACACTGATTGTTCTGGTGTGTGTGTGGCCCTTGGCTCCACCCTCCTGAGGAGTCCAGGCGTGCACGGGAGACGGTGGGATGTAGCAGCCAGGACATGGGAGTCTATGGAAGGGGTGCCCGGGTTTGAAAAATCGGTGCTCCCCGGCCGTAGGTCCCCCGGACAGCAAACTTTGCACACTTGTAGAGGAAGAGTGGGGCTTCATGTGTGCCAAGTTTGGGGTCCAGGTTCCGGGTCCCCAAAGTCCGGGAGATCAGGCGCAAAAAGGTGACTCGAGTATAAGCCGAGGGGGGCATTTTTAGCACCAAAAAATGTGCTGAAAAACTCGGCTTATACTCGAGTATATACGGTATATAGAGAGTGTATAGAGTATATACGGTATATAGAGAGTGTATAGGGTATATAGAGTGTGTATAGAGTATATACGGTATATAGAGAGTGTATAGAGTATATAGGGTATATAGAGTGTGTATAGAGTATATACGGTATATAGAGAGTGTATAGAGTATATACGGTATATAGAGAGTGTATAGAGTATATACGGTATATAGAGAGTGTATAGAGTATATACGGTATATAGAGAGTGTATAGAGTATATACGGTATATAGAGAGTGTATAGAGTGTATAGGGTATATAGAGAGTGTATAGAGGAGTATATACGGTATATAGAGAGTGTATAGAGTGTATACGGTATATAGAGAGTGTATAGAGTATATATGGTATATAGAGAGTGTATAGGGTATATAGAGAGTGTATAGAGTATATACGGTATATAGAGAGTGTATAGAGTATATATGGTATATAGAGAGTGTATAGGGTATATAGAGAGTGTATAGAGTATATACGGTATATAGAGAGTATATAGAGAGTGTATAGAGTATATACGGTATATAGAGAGTGTATAGAGTATATACGGTATATAGAGAGTGTATAGAGTATATACGGTATATAGAGAGTGTATAGAGTATATACGGTATATAGAGAGTGTATAGAGTATATACGGTATATAGAGAGTGTATCGAGTATATACGGTATATAGAGAGTGTATAGAGTATATAGAGAGTGTATACGGTATATAGAGAGTGTATAGAGTATATAGAGAGTGTATACGGTATATAGAGAGTGTATAGAGTATATACGGTATATAGAGAGTGTATAGAGTATATACGGTATATAGAGAGTGTATAGAGTGTATACGGTATATAGAGAGTGTATAGAGTGTATACGGTATATAGAGAGTGTATAGAGTATATACGGTATATAGAGAGTGTAGAGAGTATATATGGTATATAGAGAGTGTAGAGAGTATATATGGTATATAGAGAGTGTATAGGGTATATAGAGAGTGTATAGAGTATATAGAGAGTGTATAGAGTGTATACGGTATATAGAGAGTGTATAGAGTGTATACGGTATATAGAGAGTGTATAGAGTATATACGGTATATAGAGAGTGTAGAGAGTATATATGGTATATAGAGAGTGTATAGGGTATATAGAGAGTGTATAGAGTATATACGGTATATAGAGAGTGTAGAGAGTATATATGGTATATAGAGAGTGTATAGGGTATATAGAGAGTGTATAGAGTGTATACGGTATATAGAGAGTGTATAGAGTATATACGGTATATAGAGAGTGTATAGAGTATATACGGTATATAGAGAGTGTAGAGAGTATATATGGTATATAGAGAGTGTATAGGGTATATAGAGAGTGTATACGGTATATAGAGAGTGTATAGAGTATATACGGTATATAGAGAGTGTATAGAGTATATATGGTATATAGAGAGTGTATAGGGTATATAGAGAGTGTATAGAGTATATACGGTATATAGAGAGTATATAGAGAGTGTATAGAGTATATATGGTATAGAGAGTGTATAGAGTATATACGGTATATAGAGAGTGTATAGAGTATATATGGTATATAGAGAGTGTATAGAGTATATACGGTATATAGAGAGTGTATACGGTATATAGAGAGTGTATACGGTATATAGAGAGTGTATACGGTATATAGAGAGTGTATAGAGTATATACGGTATATAGAGAGTGTATAGAGTATATACGGTATATAGAGAGTGTATAGAGTATATACGGTATATATAGAGTGTATAGAGTATATACGGTATATAGAGAGTGTAGAGTATATACGGTATATAGAGAGTGTATACGGTATATAGAGAGTGTATACGGTATATAGAGAGTGTATCGAGTATATACGGTATATAGAGAGTGTATAGAGTATATACGGTATATAGAGAGTGTATAGAGTAAATACGGTATATAGAGAGTGTATAGAGTGTATACGGTATATAGAGAGTGTATAGAGTATATACGGTATATAGAGAGTGTAGAGAGTATATATGGTATATAGAGAGTGTATAGAGTATATACGGTATATAGAGAGTGTATAGAGTGTATACGGTATATAGAGAGTGTATAGAGTATATACGGTATATAGAGAGTGTATAGAGTATATACGGTATATAGAGAGTGTATAGAGTATATACGGTATATAGAGAGTGTATAGAGTATATACGGTATATAGAGAGTGTAGAGAGTATATATGGTATATAGAGAGTGTATAGGGTATATAGAGAGTGTATAGAGTATATACGGTATATAGAGAGTGTATAGAGTATATACGGTATATAGAGAGTGTATAGAGTATATATGGTATAGAGAGTGTATAGAGTATATATGGTATATAGAGAGTGTATAGAGTATATACGGTATATAGAGAGTGTATACGGTATATAGAGTATATACGGTATATAGAGAGTGTATAGAGTATATATGGTATATAGAGAGTGTATAGAGTATATACGGTGTATAGAGTATATACGGTATATAGAGAGTGTATACGGTATATAGAGAGTGTATACGGTATATAGAGAGTGTATAGAGTATATACGGTATATAGAGAGTGTATAGAGTATATACGGTATATAGAGAGTGTATAGAGTATATACGGTATATAGAGAGTGTATAGAGTATATACGGTATATAGAGAGTGTATACGGTATATAGAGAGTGTATACGGTGTATAGAGAGTGTATATGGTGTATAGAGAGTGTATACGGTATATAGAGAGTGTATAGAGTATATATACGGTATATAGTGTATAGAGTATATACGGTATATAGAGAGAGTGTATAGAGTATATACGGTATATAGAGAGTGTATAGAGTATATACGGTATATAGAGAGTGTATACGGTATATAGAGAGTGTATAGAGTATATACGGTATATAGAGAGTGTATAGAGTATATACGGTATATAGAGAGTGTATAGAGTATATATGGTATAGAGAGTGTATAGAGTATATATGGTATATAGAGAGTGTATAGAGTATATACGGTATATAGAGAGTGTATACGGTATATAGAGTATATACGGTATATAGAGAGTGTATAGAGTATATATGGTATATAGAGAGTGTATAGAGTATATACGGTATATAGAGAGTGTATACGGTATATAGAGAGTGTATACGGTATATAGAGAGTGTATAGAGTATATACGGTATATAGAGAGTGTATAGAGTATATACGGTATATAGAGAGTGTATAGAGTATATAGAGAGTGTATAGAGTATATACGGTATATAGAGAGTGTATACGGTATATAGAGAGTGTATAGAGTATATACGGTATATAGAGAGTGTATAGAGTATATACGGTATATAGAGAGTGTATACGGTATATAGAGAGTGTATACGGTGTATAGAGAGTGTATATGGTGTATAGAGAGTGTATACGGTATATAGAGAGTGTATAGAGTATATATACGGTATATAGAGAGTGTATAGAGTATATACGGTATATAGAGAGAGTGTATAGAGTATATACGGTATATAGAGAGTGTATAGAGTATATACGGTATATAGAGAGTGTATACGGTATATAGAGAGTGTATAGAGTATATACGGTATATAGAGAGTGTATAGAGTATATACGGTATATAGAGAGTGTATAGAGTATATACGGTATATAGAGAGTGTATAGAGTATATAGAGAGTGTATAGAGTATATACGGTATATAGAGAGTGTATAGAGTATATACGGTATATAGAGAGTGTATAGAGTATATATGGTATATAGAGAGTGTATAGAGTATATACGGTATATCATGTTATAGTATGTTGGTGTATATTATATCAGTGTATATTCCAGTATACTATTCTATATCCCCGATCCTCCACAACGATCGCAGTTTCTGTAGTTGGGATTTGTCGCCATGTGGTGGCATATTATTGGGCTTTGGTGATGTTTCCCGGCGGCCGGTTTCCTCGCCGTCTCTCTGAAGGGAACGCGATGTGATAAGGACGACGTTTTAATTTCCTGTGTCCTGTTCCGCCTCGTGCCGGTAACCGTGGAAACGCAAACCTGCGTCATTTTCCACCTTTCATTAAGTTATAATCGCACTTTGAATGCGCTTTGATCTCGTTTTGTCGCTTATTGCGTCCGGAGTGGCGGGATCTGAATGACGTGCAGCTGGCGCCAGGATCACCCCAGAGGGGGGGGCGGGGGAGGATGTCACACTTCTGTACTGTTGTTGTTGTTGGTAAATTTATTATTATTATATGACTTTTGAAATAATGTTGCAAAACTGAATTCTTAATCTTTTTAAACTTGCAGCTTTCATTAGAATATATTCCCCGGAGATCCCGCCATTGAGGCCCTTGTACAGCCACTTCCTGTTATAGGGTGACATCACTCTGCTCCTCCCCCCAACTCTCCTTCTGCGTTGTCACCCCGTCACAGGAAGTGGCTGAAAAGACGCCACAAGAGATCAGCGGCTCTGAAATGCGGCAAATGATGGAAAAAAAGTGAATTTTCTTTTTCTCCTTTTAAAATGTGGATTCTGAGACATTGTTGGGTTTCCATCATTTTTATATCTCAGACTCTTATTATAGTGAGTGTACAGCTTGTATAACAAATAACTCAACACACAGCCATTCATGTCTAAACCGCTGGCAACAAAAGTCAGGACACCCCTAAGTGAAAATGTCCAAATTGGGCCCCAAAGGGTCAATATTTTGTGTGGCCGCCATTATTTTTAACCCTCTTGGGCATGGAGGTCACCAGAGCTTCACAGGTTGTCACTGGAGTCCTCTTCCCCTCCCCCATGATGACATCACAGAGCTGGTGGATGTTGAGACCTTGCGCTCCTCCCCCTTCCCCCCCCCCCCCCCCCCACAGATGATCAGTAGGGTTTAGGTCTGGAGACATGATTGGCCCGTCCATCACCTTCACCCTCAGCTTCTATAGCAAGGCAGTGGTGGTCTTGGAGGTGTGTTTGGGGTGGTTATCATGTTGGAATACTACCCTGCGGCCCAGTCTCTGAAGGGACGGGATCATGCTCTGCTTCAGTAGGTCACAGGACATGTCGGCATTCATGGTCCCCTCAATGATCTGTAGCCCCCCAGTGCCGGCAGCACTCATGCAGCCCCCAGACTATGACCCTCCCCCCACCATGCCTGACTGTAGGGAAGACTCGCTTGTCTTTGTCCTCCTCATCTGGCCCCTCCCCCCCACACACGCCTGACACCAAATACCTTTATCTTGTCTCATCAGACCACAGGACACGGTTCCAGTAATCCATGTCCTTAGTCTGCAGCAAACTGTTTGCGGCTCTTTCTTGTGCCTCATCTTTAGAAGAGGCTTCCTTCTGGAGACCAATTTGATGCAGTGTGCGGCGTATGGTCTGAGCACTGACAGGCTGACCCCTCCCCCAGCAATGCTGGCAGCACTCATACGTCTATTTCCCAAAGACGACCTCTGGATATGACGCTGATCACGTGACCTCATCTTCTCTGATGGACCATGGCGAGGCGGGGGAGGGGAACCCATCCTGTTATCCCGCTGGATGGTCCCGGCCCCCGTGCTGCAGATCAGTCTCAGGGTCTCGGCGATCTTCTTCTATCCTCGGCCATCTTTATGTAGAGACACAATTCTTTATATCAGATCTTCAGAGAGTTCTTTGCCATGAGGGGCCATGTTGTCCTTCCAGTGACCAGTATGAGAGAGTGAGAGCGATAACACCAAATTTATCACACCTGAGACCTTGTAACACTAACCAGTCACATGACACCGGGGGAGGGAAAATGGCTGATTGGGCCCAATTTGGAGATTTTCACTTAGGGGTGTCCTGACTTTTGTTGCCAGCGGTTTAGACATTAATGGCTGTGCGTTGTTATTTGTTATACAAGCTGTACACCCCTCCCCTCTGTACACTCCTCCCCCCCCTGTGTACACCCCTCCCCCCGTACACTCACTACACAACCCCTCCCCCCTGTGTACACCCCCCCCCCCCGTGTACCCTCACTACACAACATTGTAGATACAAAGTGTCATTTCTTCAGTGCCGTCACATGAAAAGGGGTGTACTTACTTTTGTCAGATTGTGTAATAAGAAGTGACTATGTAACATTGTTCTTTGGTTACATTGTATTCTCTGTATAGAGATCAGAGGGATGTGGAATCAGCAAACTCTTATCTGGAGAAGGTGAAAGTCCGCGGATGATCGTCTATGATCGGTGATAACGGTAACCGGCGGTGAAGGACGCAGACTGACGCCGGCGGTTATTTTATGACACGCCCCCTATGCTGTGGACCCCCCTTTACATTGCACTACCCCCCCCCCCCCCCCATGCTGTATACAGATATTAGAAGGTGATAACATGGCTCCGGCGTTCACACAAATCCGTAAAGTGGCCGCCGCCCAACACCTGGCGCTGGAGACGAGCGCCGACAAAACCTTTCATTATCTGGGATTGAAGAGGGACGGGAGGATGAATGGAGAGGGGGAGCGGAGAGCAAGGCTGGGTGTTCTGATGAGGAAATTAAATCTATCGCTATAGTAACGCTCTTCTGTACACAGGAAATACGGAACAGCAATAAAATCTGGAAGTCTCCCTTCTGCAAAAAGGAAAAAAAACGCAATTCTAAAATCGCCTTAAAGTGGACCTGTCATTAACCTTACACGCCGCCAAGAATAAAAGAGGTACAGGCAGTGCAGTACACCTGTAAGGGGCCCGGAGGGTCCTTTTTTTTTCTAAGGGGGTCACCAGGGCCCCGGATGGCAGCCCCCCTCTTTTTTTAATTATTTTTTAATGTTATTTTTTTTTTTTATACATAATTTTTTTATTTTATTTTTTTGCTTTTATTAAAGGGCCCAGGGCCCCAGATGGCAACTTTTTATATATATATATATATATATATATATAAACAAAATTTGACCCTTCGGGTCCCTTACAGGTGTACTGCCTGTACCGCCTGATGGCGGCCCTGAAGAGAGGGGCCCAGGAGATGGGAGCAGAGGAGGGATTTTTTTTTGGGGGGGGGGGGCCGGGAGGGCCCTAGGGCCCCGGATGGCAACCCCTCCTTTTTTAATTTTTTATTTATATATATATATATATATATATATATATATATATATATATATATATATATATATATATATATATATATATATATATATAATATTATTAATTAAAGGGCCCAGAGGAGGCGGGAGTGGGGGAGAGAGGAGGAGAGAGGCGGGAGTGGGGAGTGAAAGGCAGGAGTGGGAGGGGAGGAGAGAGGAGGAGAGAGGCGGCAGTGGGGGGAGAGAGGCAGGAGTGGGGAGTGACAGGCAGGAGTGGGAGGGGAGGAGAGAGGCGGGAGTGGGAGGGGAGGAGAGAGGCGGGAGTGGGAGGGGAGAGAGGAGGAGGAGAGAGGCAGGAGTGGGGAGTGAAAGGCAGGAGTGGGAAGGGAGGAGAGAGGAGGAGAGAGGCGGCAGTGGGGGGAGAGAGGCAGGAGTGGGGAGTGACAGGCAGGAGTGGGAGGGGAGGAGAGAGGCGGGAGTGGGAGGGGAGAGAGGAGGAGAGAGGCAGGAGTGGGAGGGGAGGGAGAGGCGGGAGTGGGAGGAGAGTGGAGGAGAGAGGCGGCAGTGGGGGGGAGAGAGGCAGGAGTGGGGAGTGACAGGCAGGAGTGGGAGGGGGAGGAGAGAGGCGGGAATGGGAGGGGGAGGAGAGAGGCGGGAGTGGGAGGCAGGAGTGGAAGGGGAGGAGAGAGGTGGGAGGAGAGAGGCGGGAGTGGGAGGAGAGAGGCGGCAGTGGGGGGGGAGGAGGAGGAGAGAGGCAGGAGTGGAAGGGGAGGAGAGAGGCGGGAGTGGAGGGGAGGAGAGAAGTGGGAGAGAGGTGGGAGGAGAGAGGCGGGAGTGGGAGTGACAGGCAGGAGTGGGAGGGGAGGAGAGAGGCGGGAGTGGGAGGGGAGGAGAGAGGTGGGAGGAGAGAGGCGGGAGTGGGAGGAGAGAGGCGGCAGTGGGGGGGGGGAGAGAGGAGGAGAGAGGCAGGAGTGGAAGGGGAGGAGAGAGGCAGGAGTGGAGGGGAGGAGAGAAGTGAGGCGGGAGTGGGGAGTGACAGGCAGGAGTGGGAGGGGAGGAGAGAGGCGGGAGGAGAGAGGCGGGAGTGGGAGGAGAGAGGCGGCAGTGGGGGGGGGGGGGAGAGAGGAGGAGAGAGGCAGGAGTGGAAGGGGAGGAGAGAGGCGGGAGTGGGGAGTGACAGGCAGGAGTGGGAGGAGAGAGGCGGGAGTGGGAGGGGGGAGAGGCGGGAGAGAACCGAGAGTGGGGTGAGAGCAGGGAGCAGGAGAAAGGGAGCGGGGGAGAGAGGCGGCAGTGGGGGGGGGAGAGAAGCGGCAGTGGGGGGGGAGAGAGGCGGCAGTGGGGGGGGGGAGAGAGGCGGCAGTGGGGGGGGAGAGAGGCGGCAGTGGGGAGTGAGAGGCAGGAGTGGGAGGAGAGAGGGAGCAGGAGAAAGGGAGCGGGGAGCAGGGGAGAGAGCCAGCAACACACAAGTATGTGCCCAGTGTTAAAACTGAGCTGCACAGTGCTTTTGACAAGTGAGAGGGCGGGGGATCCCCTAAGCTCGCACATCATTAAGGGGGGGGCGGCATTGGCATCTTGGACCTTGTCTCTGCTCACTCCTCGTATTACAGTACAGGAGGAGAGAGCAGAGTGATGTCCGGTGGCTCCCCCGTCCCTTCCGGACCCCAAAGATCAGACGTGTATTAAGTCACTTCCGGGGTCACGGCTGTCCTTCCTAAACTAGTGTAACCAATGATGCGGCTAATCAAGCACGATCTGTGGTTGGTTGGCTGCACTGAAGGGAAGACATTGGGAGCCCAACAGACCTCCAATGTCTCAGTAAAGAGAACCTGTCAATCTTTTATATTTTTACCAATCGGAATAATATTGTCTGTTTTTTTGCACGACGGCGGAACTCTCCTCCAGCGTCTGCCAAGCAATAGAATCTCATTTCTGGGTGGACTGGCCCTTTAAGCCCTGGAACCTGTTTGATGAAGGAGCTTCACCAGACACAACAATGTTACACGAGATCTGGGAATGGAGACAATGAAGAGTCTGCGCTGTTTACTCTGATCTGTCGCATCTCCTGCCTCCTCGTGTGCCCGGGGGGGGGGGGGGGGGGTGAAGAGATCCGTTCAGACACAGGAGAGGGGAGGGGCGGGGAGGGGGGGGGGGATATGTCTGAGACAAATACAATAAGGGAAAAAAATCTCAAGTTTGTGCCATCAGAGTGCCCCCCTTGCATCGGGGGTGTCGCCATCAGAGTGCCCCCCTTGCATCGGGGGTGTCGCCATCAGAGTGCCCCCCTTGCATCGGAGGTGTCGCCATCAGAGTGCCCCCCTTGCATCGGGGGTGTCGCCATCAGAGTGCCCCCCTTGCATCGGGGGTGTCGCCATCAGAGTGCCCCCCTTTCATTAGTGGTGTCGCCATCAGAGTGCCCCCCTTGCATCGGGGGTGTCGCCATCAGAGTGCCCCCATTTCATTAGTGGTGTCGCCATCAGAGTGCCCCCCTTGCGTCGGGGGTGTCGCCATCATAGTGCCCCCCTTGCATCGGGGGTGTCGCCATCAGAGTGCCCCCCTTGCATCGGGGGTGTCGCCATCAAAGTGCCCCCCTTGCATCGGGGGTGTCGCCATCAGGGTGCCCCCCTTGCATCGGGGGTGTCCCCATCAGAGTGCCCCCCTTGCATCGGGGGTGTCGCCATCAAAGTGCCCCCTTACATTAGGGCTGTCGCCATCAGAGTGCCCCCCTTACATCAGGGGTATCCCCATCAGAGCGCCCCCTTACATCAGGGTGCACTGGGCATGGGCTGGGAGGAGAGGCTTGCTGCTGCAGGGGGTGGGGCACACATGACATCATTGGTTGCTAGGAGGCCGGTGGTCCTAGCAACCAATGACTGTTGTGAGATGGCAATCCGGCTGAAGAACTGGCAGGCTGATGGTTTGGACTGGAGCATCCCCCCCCCCCCCGGGTCTGTGGCCAGACTGTACATGGGAGGGGCCTGCGATGCTTGTGTCCGTGGGAGGGGCCTGCGATGCTTGTGTCCGTGGGAGGGGCCTGCGATGCTTGTGTCCGTGGGAGGGGCCTGCGATGCTTGTGTCCGTGGGAGGGGCCTGCGATGCTTGTGTCCGTGGGAGGGGCCTGCGATGCTTGTGTCCGTGGGAGGGGCCTGCGATGCTTGTGTCCGTGGGAGGGGCCTGCGATGCTTGTGTCCGTGGGAGGGGCCTGCGATGCTTGTGTCCGTGGGAGGGGCCTGCGATGCTTGTGTCCTTGGGAGGGGCCTGCGATGCTTGTGTCCGTGGGAGGGGCCTGCGATGCTTGTGTCCGTGGGAGGGGCCTGCGATGCTTGTGTCCGTGGGAGGGGCCTGCGATGCTTGTGTCCATGGGAGGGGCCTGCGATACTTGTGTCCATGGGGATTTTTTGTCACTTTGTCATTATGGGAATTGTTTTTAGAGGAAAATAATGAATTTGTAACATAACAAGATGTGGGGAAAGTGAAGCTCTGTGAGTACTTCCCGGATGCTCTGAATGGTTTCTCTTCTGTGTGATGCAGTTTATAAATTTCCTCGAACTTCTATTGATTTGCAGTCATTGCCCCCGTGTGCGTCATCTGCCGCGCCACACCATATCAGCGGATCTCCTCTGTTTCTTTCTAACCAAATTGAGCAATACCCCCGGGGGGGCGGACTGTGGCCCCATGTGACATCACATCTGTTAGTCGCACTAGCATGCTGTGATAGGTTACTCACACCCCTCTTTCAACCAATAGAAAAGGAGTATCTGTGACAATATTTGGTGACGGCTCAGGATATAAAAACAAACTGAACATTGTTTGTGTGCGTTCCCCGGGGGAAGGGACTGATGTGAAAGTACAATAGCGACGGAAAGCAATGTGCCAATTTATGGCGCTATACAAATAAAAAAAAGTCATCTGAATATCATTTTTTTTTTAATGTTAACCACCTCTGTATCCTGCTCCTCCTCCGGTCCCCCTCTGTGTCCTGGTCCTCCTCTGTCTTCCTCCGGTCCCCCCTCTGTGTCGTCCTCCTCCGGTCCCCCCTCTGTGTCGTCCTCCTCCGGTCCCCCCTCTGTGTCGTCGTCCTCCTCCGGTCCCCCTCGGCCTCCTCCGGTCCCCCACTGTGTCCTCCTCCTCCGGTCCCCCACTGTGTCCTCCGGTCCCCCACTGTGTCCTCCTCCTCCGGTCCCCCACTGTGTCCTCCTCCTCCGGTCCCCCACTGTGTCGTCCTCCTCCTGTCCCCGTCTGTGTCGTCCTCCTCCTGTCCCCGTCTGTGTCGTCGTCCTCCTCCAGTCCCCCTCTTGGTGATCAGTGGGAAGAATGTTCCTTACATTGGTGATCAGTGGGAAGAATGTCCCTTACATTGGTGATCAGTGGGAAGAATGTCCCTTACATTGGTGATCAGTGGGAAGAATGTCCCTTACATTGGTGATCAGTGGGAAGAATGTCCCTTACATTGGTGATCAGTGAGAAGAATGTCCCTTACATTGGTGATCAGTGAGAAGAATGTCCCTTACATTGGTGATCAGTGAGAAGAATGTCCCTTACATTGGTGATCAGTGAGAAGAATGTCCCTTACATTGGTGATCAGTGAGAAGAATGTCCCTTACATTGGTGATCAGTGAGAAGAATGTCCCTTACATTGGTGATCAGTGAGAAGAATGTCCCTTACATTGGTGATCAGTGGGAAGAATGTCCCTTACATTGGTGATCAGTGAGAAGAATGTCCCTTACATTGGTGATCAGTGAGAAGAATGTCCCTTACATTGGTGATCAGTGGGAAGAATGTCCCTTACATTGGTGATCAGTGAGAAGAATGTCCCTTACATTGGTGATCAGTGGGAAGAATGTCCCTTACATTGGTGATCAGTGGGAAGAATGCCCCTTACATTGGTGATCAGTGAGAAGAATGTTCCTTACATTGGTGATCAGTGAGAAGAATGTCCCTTACATTGGTGATCAGTGAGAAGAATGTCCCTTACATTGGTGATCAGTGAGAAGAATGTCCCTTACATTGGTGATCAGTGAGAAGAATGTCCCTTACATTGGTGATCAGTGAGAAGAATGTCCCTTACATTGGTGATCAGTGAGAAGAATGTCCCTTACATTGGTGATCAGTGAGAAGAATGTCCCTTACATTGGTGATCAGTGGGAAGAATGTCCCTTACATTGGTGATCAGTGAGAAGAATGTTCCTTACATTGGTGATCAGTGAGAAGAATGTTCCTTACATTGGTGATCAGTGAGAAGAATGTCCCTTACATTGGTGATCAGTGGGAAGAATGTCCCTTACATTGGTGATCAGTGAGAAGAATGTTCCTTACATTGGTGATCAGTGAGAAGAATGTTCCTTACATTGGTGATCAGTGAGAAGAATGTTCCTTACATTGGTGATCAGTGAGAAGAATGTTCCTTACATTGGTGATCAGTGAGAAGAATGTTCCTTACATTGGTGATCAGTGGGAAGAATGTCCCTTACATTGGTGATCAGTGGGAAGAATGTCCCTTACATTGGTGATCAGTGGGAAGAATGTCCCTTACATTGGTGATCAGTGGGAAGAATTGTCCTTACATTGGTGATCAGTGGGAAGAATGTCCCTTACATTGGTGATCAGTGAGAAGAATGTCCCTTACATTGGTGATCAGTGGGAAGAATGTCCCTTACATTGGTGATCAGTGGGAAGAATGTCCCTTACATTGGTGATCAGTGAGAAGAATGTCCCTTACATTGGTGATCAGTGAGAAGAATTGTCCTTACATTGGTGATCAGTGGGAAGAATGTCCCTTACATTGGTGATCAGTGAGAAGAATGTCCCTTACATTGGTGATCAGTGGGAAGAATGTCCCTTACATTGGTGATCAGTGGGAAGAATGTCCCTTACATTGGTGATCAGTGGGAAGAATGTCCCTTACATTGGTGATCAGTGAGAAGAATGTCCCTTACATTGGTGATCAGTGAGAAGAATGTCCCTTACATTGGTGATCAGTGAGAAGAATGTCCCTTACATTGGTGATCAGTGAGAAGAATGCCCCTTACATTGGTGATCAGTGGGAAGAATGTTCCTTACATTGGTGATCAGTGAGAAGAATGTCCCTTACATTGGTGATCAGTGAGAAGAATGTCCCTTACATTGGTGATCAGTGAGAAGAATGTCCCTTACATTGGTGATCAGTGAGAAGAATGTCCCTTACATTGGTGATCAGTGAGAAGAATGTCCCTTACATTGGTGATCAGTGAGAAGAATGCCCCTTACATTGGTGATCAGTGGGAAGAATGTTCCTTACATTGGTGATCAGTGAGAAGAATGTCCCTTACATTGGTGATCAGTGGGAAGAATGTCCCTTACATTGGTGATCAGTGGGAAGAATGTCCCTTACATTGGTGATCAGTGGGAAGAATGTCCCTTACATTGGGGATCAGTGGGAAGAATGTCCCTTACATTGGGGATCAGTGGGAAGAATGTCCCTTACATTGGGGATCAGTGGGAAGAATGTCCCTTACATTGGGGATCAGTGGGAAGAATGTCCCTTACATTGGTGATCAGTGGGAAGAATGTCCCTTACATTGGTGATCAGTGAGAAGAATGTCCCTTACATTGGTGATCAGTGAGAAGAATGTCCCTTACATTGGTGATCAGTGAGAAGAATATTCCTTACATTGGTGATCAGTGGGAAGAATGTCCCTTACATTGGTGATCAGTGAGAAGAATGCCCCTTACATTGGTGATCAGTGGGAAGAATGTTCCTTACATTGGTGATCAGTGGGAAGAATGTCCCTTACATTGGTGATCAGTGAGAAGAATGTCCCTTACATTGGTGATCAGTGGGAAGAATGTCCCTTACATTGGTGATCAGTGGGAAGAATGTCCCTTACATTGGTGATCAGTGGGAAGAATGTCCCTTACATTGGTGATCAGTGAGAAGAATGTCCCTTACATTGGTGATCAGTGAGAAGAATGTCCCTTACATTGGTGATCAGTGGGAAGAATGTTCCTTACATTGGTGATCAGTGAGAAGAATGTCCTTTACATTGGTGATCAGTGGGAAGAATGTCCCTTACATTGGTGATCAGTGAGAAGAATGTCCTTTACATTGGTGATCAGTGAGAAGAATGTCCCTTACATTGGTGATCAGTGAGAAGAATGTCCCTTACATTGGTGATCAGTGAGAAGAATGTCCCTTACATTGGTGATCAGTGAGAAGAATGGTCCTTACATTGGTGATCAGTGAGAAGAATGTCCCTTACATTGGTGATCAGTGGGAAGAATGTCCCTTACATTGGTGATCAGTGAGAAGAATGTCCCTTACATTGGTGATCAGTGGGAAGAATGTCCCTTACATTGGTGATCAGTGGGAAGAATGTTCCTTACATTGGTGATCAGTGAGAAGAATGTCCCTTACATTGGTGATGAGTGGGAAGAATGTTCCTTACATTGGTGATCAGTGGGAAGAATGTTCCTTACATTGGTGATCAGTGGGAAGAATGTTCCTTACATTGGTGATCAGTGAGAAGAATGTCCCTTACATTGGTGATCAGTGAGAAGAATGTCCCTTACATTGGTGATCAGTGAGAAGAATGTCCCTTACATTGGTGATCAGTGGGAAGAATGTCCCTTACATTGGTGATCAGTGAGAAGAATGCTCCTTACATTGGTGATCAGTGAGAAGAATGTCCCTTACATTGGTGATCAGTGGGAAGAATGTTCCTTACATTGGTGATCAGTGAGAAGAATGTCCCTTACATTGGTGATCAGTGAGAAGAATGTCCCTTACATTGGTGATCAGTGAGAAGAATGTCCCTTACATTGGTGATCAGTAATTAAATGAGAACTCGTCTGGTTGGCGGTGAAAAGTCACAGTACGGCCAATGGTTGATCATCGCTGCCTCTGTGACACGCTTGGGCAATGTGCGTTTCTTCGGCTGCCATAGGAGTGAGGAAATCTTGTAGAGTAAAAGATGCCAAAAACGGATAAAGTGATAAATAGAAGAATCAATAAATCTACATGAGATAATTATATTGTAAATCAGAGTCCCATATAATTCATAATGTGAACTCTGAACGGCTTGATATGATGATGTAGATAAAATAAATGATTAGCGCTAAAGTCAATACATGCGTACAAATAGTGCTAGCACCGTGTGATAGAGTGCTAATAAATTTCACAGGCAATATAATACAAACGTGTAAAATACAATATATGTAGATAAATATAAATATAAATATAAATAGATATAAATATAAATAGATATAAATATAAATAGATATAAATATATATATATAAATATAAATATAAAGTGCTCCTGTGCCAAACAGTGACTTTAAACGAACAAACATGAACTGTCGCTAGAAACAGGAAACGTGAACTGTTGCTAAATGCAACGACTCTCTGAGAATGTGCAACACGAGCCTCCTTAACCATCAATGTCCGTGATGAAAAAATGCTTCAATAATGCAAAAAAAGGTTGAAGATAATCAAATATAAAGTTATTCCCATGGATGAGAGGGGGGGGTAAATCCTCCTGGCAGTCCAAATTTCCAGTCCGCCCACCGGGCGGACTGGAAATTTGAACCATATTAGTGATCCTCCACCTGTCTCACAAAACTCTCACCTCACGGATCTGTGTATTGGGCACATCCAGGCATTTATCCAAACGTATGGCGCTCCGATCTCCACGATCCGGTGTCCTGAGACTGGTAGCTGAAATGTAGGGAGGGGGGCGGTGGGGGGTCGCTCCAACCGAAAAGGAGGAGAGGAGACTACTATAGTGTAGTAATTTCGGTAAAATTTTAATATGTAACATAAAATTGGACTCCTACAATTAAAATCAATAAAGCAAGCGGGGTATGTTTAGCAGTGTAATCACGCCGTCTCACTGTGCCCTCCGCTGTCTCACTGTGCCCTCCGCTGCTCCCGGTCTGCGGAGATGGTTAAGGAGGCTCGTGTTGCACATACTTAGAGAGTCGTTGCATTTAGCAACAGTTCACATTTCCTGTTTCTAGCGACAGTTCATGTTTGTTAGTTTAAAGTCACTGGGCTGGATTCAGATACGCCGTCGTATCTCTAAGGCCGGCCGTCGTATCTATGCGACTGATTCATAGAATCAGTTACGCATAGATATGCCTTAGATCCGACAGGTGTAAGTGACTTACACCGTCGGATCTTAGGCTGCAATTCCAGGCCGGCCGCTAGGTGGCGTTTCGTTTTTTTTACACGCGACAAATATGCAAATGAGGACCTTTTGGATGACCATTTGTTTTTCCAACCGACTTTCAGTTAGGAAACCTTCTGTGCTTTCAAAGGGTCTCAAACATCGGTGGCAGGGATGGACTGGCCATTGGGACTACAGGGAGTTTCCCGGTGGGCCGATGGCTCAGTGGGCCGGCTTCAGTGACAGCGGAATGCCGCCGTCCCTCAGCTCCTCGGTCTCTCCCTCCCCGCAGCGCTCACCTGGGGGGAACAAAGAAGCAAGGGGGAGGACCAGAGGAGCAGGGGGGATGACAGAGGAGCATGGGGGACGACAGAGGAGCATGGGGGAGAGGACAGACAGCTGACTCAACAGCTATGGCCTGGGAGTTTCTCACTTCTGCCCAATCTTGTCCCATAAAGGGGAGCACCGAACTGATTCTTTGCCCCGGGTGAAATAATGTCTAGCTTTCCCACTGGTACTGCCTATAAGAGTACCAGTACCAGCCGTTCTACTCTAATAAAGTAGAACGGCTAGTGAAGGGGGAGAGGGGGCTTGGGTGGCCGGGGGGTGCGGGAGTTGTCCGGCCGCCATGGGAGAGATCTGTCAAAGTGGGGCAGTCAGGATGAAGTCCAGGGCCAAATTTCTGTCCCAGTCCAGCCCTGATCGGTGGCACCACCATTTCGAAAACATGAAATGAAAAGTTCCAACTATTCCCTTGCTAAGGAACTTGTGGAGGTCCAACTGTCATAGAGCTTGGAGACCTACTGTGTCAACAGTTTGTGAACATTTAACAATGGCGGAACCAAGTTATAGACCATGTGGTATGGAAAGTTCCAGCAGGACATTTATTTTGGTCCAACTGACACTCTCAGTTAGGAAACCTCCTGCACCACAGGGTTTCAAATGATAAACAATGACGGTGCCACAATTTAGACAATGTAGCATGAGAAGTTCCAGCAAGACAACCATTCCCGTGATAAGGAACGTTTTGTTATTCAACTGACGTAGAGTTAGGAGACCTACTGTGCCAAAGAGTCTGAAATGTTGAACAGTTGTGGAGCCAAGATTTGGACCTCATAGTATGAAAAGTCCCAGTAGGACAAATCTGTCCTTCTCAAGGAACTTTTGGAGGCTCAGTTGTTGTCAAACTGACGTTCAGTTAGGAAACCTGCTGTGCCAAAGGGTTTCAAACGTTTAACTATAGTCACGCCACAATTTATACAACATGAAATGAAAAGTTCCAACCATTCCCGTGGTAAGGAACTTGTGGAGGTCCAACTGTCATAGAGCTTGGAGACCTACGGTGTCAACGGTTCTCGAACATTTAACAATGGTGGAACCAACAGTGGAACCAAGCTTTTGGATGCCTATTTGTCGTCTAACGGACTTTCAGTTAGGAAACTTGCCGTCATAAAGAGTCTCAAACATTTAGCAGAGATAGCGACATCAATTAGACAACGTAAAATGAAAAATTCCAACTATTCCCTGGTTAAAGAACTAGTGGATGTCCAACTGTCAGAGCTTGGAGACCTACAGTGTCACCGGTTCTCGAACATTTACCAATGGTGAAACCAAAAGCTTTAGGCTGCATTCACACCTGAGCGTCGGTCGTTCGGTAGTTTTTTTGGGCGTTTTTTTCTGGCGTTTTGTCGCGCGTTTGCATACAGCGTCGTGCGACGTTTTTGTACTTCGGCGTTTTTTATTTTAGCCAATAGGAAAAATGATCATCTTTTCATCACTTGTTGCTATGTTGGTAGATTTTTTTAATCTTCTGCATGGGCGACAAGTTCTATTTATTAAAGCGACGAAACGCCCGTAGCAAACGCCCGTTGACGCGCGATACGCTCAATTCGCGCGTTTCCCATTACTTTCTATGGGAAAAAAAAAAACGCTCAAATACGCCCAAACCGCACGACAAAAAAAGGTCCGGGACTTGTTTGAGCTTCGCGCGACAGGCGTTTGGGCGTTCAGGTGTGAACAGTCACCATAGGGAATAATGTTAATTCTCCCCTCTGGCGTTTGTGAGCAGTGCGCTTCAGGCGTAAAAACGCCTAGGTGTGAATGGGGCCTTAGATGTCATGAAATGAAAAGTTCCAGTAGGACAACTATTCCCTTGTTACGGAATATTGGGATATCCGGTTGTTGTCCAGCTGACATTCATTTAGGAAACCTGCTATTGTGGTGCCACCAATGTTGAATGTTTCAGACCCTTTAGGGTCACCACAATTTATACAATGTGAAATGAAAAGTCCCAACTATTTCCTTGTTCAGAAACTAGTGGAGGTCCAACTGTCATAGAGCTTGGAGACCTACTGTGTCAACGGTTCCCGAACATTGACCAATGGTGGAACCAACCTTTTGGATGCCAATTTGTCGTCTAACTGACTTCCAGTTCGGAAACTTTCTGTCCTAAAGAGTCTCGAACATTTAACGGGGGTAACAACATAATTTAGACAATGTAAAAATTTCCAACTATTCCCCGGTTAAGGAACTTGTGGATGTCCAACTGTCATAGAGCTTGGAGACCTACTGTGTCACCGGTTCCCGAACATTGACCAATGGCGGAACCAAAACTTTAGATGTCATGAAATGAAAAGTTCCAGTAGGACAACTATTCCCTTGTTACGGAACTTTTGGATATCCGGTTGTTGTCCAGCTGACATTCATTTAGGAAACCTGCTATTGTGGTGCCACCAATGTTGAAGACCCCAAATTCAACATTGGTGGTACCACAATTTAGACAATGTGAAATAAAAAGTTCCAACTATTCCCCGCTTAAGGAACTTGTGGATGTCCAACTGTCAAGCCCCATACACACTATCAGTTTTCCTGATGGTTTTCTCTTCAGGTTTACCAAAACCATCTAATATGAGGTCAAACCTTAAGCGTTTCAATTTGAATGCAATCAGGCAGGTCCTTGTACCACATGGTTTTGGTAAACCTGAAGAGAAAACCATCAGGAAAACTGATAGTGTGTATGGGGCTTCATAGAGCTTGGAGACCTACTGTGTCAACGGTTCTCGAACATTTAACAATGGTGGAACCAACCTTTTGGATGCCAATTTGTCATCTAACTGACTTCCAGTTAGGAAACTTTCTGTCCTAAAGAGTCTCGAACATTTAACGGGGGTAACAACATAATTTAGACAACGTAAAAATTTCCAACTATTCCCTGGTTAAGGAACTAGTGGAGGTCCAGCTGTCATAGAGCTTGGAGACCTACAGTGTCGCCGGTTCTCGAACATGGACCAATGGTGGAACCAAAACTTTAGATGTCATGAAATGAAGAGTTCCAGTAGGACAACCATTCCCTTGTCACGGAACTTTGGGATATCCGGTTGTTGTCCAGCTGACATTCATTTAGGAAACCTGCTGTGCCAAAGGGTCTCAAACATTCATCATTGGTGGCACCACATTTTCGACCACGTAAAATGAAAAGTTTAGACTCTTCCCTGGTTAAGGAACTTGTGGAGGTCCAACTGCCATAGAACTAGGAGACCTACGGTGTGAACATCTACCAATGGTGGAACCAACCTTTTGGATGCCCATTTGTCATCTGAATGACTTTCAAATCGGAAAATTTCTGTCCTAAAGAGTCTCAAACATTTAACGGGGGCATCACTACAATTTAGACAATGTAAAAAGGAAAGTTCCGACTATTTCCTGGTTAAGGAACTTGTGGCCCTCCAGCTGTTGTGGACTACGCACCCAACAAAGCATGTCCGGAGCTACTCTGGCCTGCTGGGACCTGCAGCTACACAAGAGACGGAGAGCCACACATTGAACCTTTGCCCATGAGCATATCGGGACCACCTGAGACTCTGGAAGGTTTCACCATTGCTGGGGCTTTTAGTTCAATGAATGCTTTAGTGCAGGGATCCTCAAACTACGGCCCTCCAGCTGTTGCGGAACTCTACATCCCATGAGGCATTGACAGACATGAGTAGGCATGATGGGAATTGTAGTTCCTGAACAACTGTTGGGTCGTAGTTTGAAGACCCCTGGTTTAGTGTCTCTACACAACTCTAAAATATATGGGGTCTCTCACCTGATATGGTCTCCTGGTAGCCCTTGGTGAAGAACTGCATGGCCGTAGCCGCCCTCCAAGGGGTCTTCAGCAGCCCCTGCCTCCCAGGGTCCTCTCCCAGCGCCCTCAGGATGGTGCTGTAGGCTGCTGCAATTGAAGGAAGGTTGAGTTCATTGTCTTCTTCACTTCTCGTCCTTTCCTCCCTCCAACTCTCCAAGGGTGGTGTGCTGACCCCCGACCTCCCCCGGTGGTCTACGCGGCTCAGGGCGGTGGGGGAGCCCTTCTTCTCCTCTGGGGGGGTAAAACCATTACAGTTGGCTGCCTTCTTCTCGGGCAATGCCCTGGTCTTGGCACCATCCATTTTTTTTTTTGTTTTTTGGTCACCAAGCTGCTCTGCGCCCCTCCAACTAAAACCAAAAACTTTCCTACAGCAGTGTGCCTGATGACGTCACTCCAAAAACTTTCCCTACAGCAGTGTGATGACGTCACTCCAAAAAGTTTCCAAAGTTCATTACAGCCAAGAAATTGGACTTCCAATAAGCCAGCATGGGATTGGCTGAGGAAGTGCCCTCTTCACCTGCAAAGTCTAAGAGTCACCCCTTATCTGATTGGTGGAGAAGAATCACCAGCCTGGCCCACCTACCTCAGTCCCCATTCACCACCCACTGAGTCTAGGCAAGAAGCTTACCCTGGGCAGACATGGTGGGCACTGCCAGCTCCTGGGTCTCAGGAAGGAATTCCCTGCCAATGAGATGAAGGTCCCTGGAATAGAGTGCAAGCCTCTGAGGTTCTCCTCCCTGGATGATGAGCCCGGTGCAGTGGCAGCGATAGGGGAAGCGGAGACTCTGACACTCCAGCGGCTCTCTTCTCTCCTCTCCGCCGCCGGGATCACCGACTTTATGTAGCTTAGCGGCCCGCCCACCTGTCACACGCCGCCCATTGGCTGGAGGGTCCCGTGCGTCACCCGCTGTCTGTAAGAGGATCAGAGCGGAGAGGAGGGAGGGGGAGGAGTCCGGGGGCGGGGCGGAGCGAAGTGCGAGAAGAAAGCTCCGTACCGGGAGAGACCCCCCCATACCGGGAGAGATCCCCTCATACCGGGAGAGACCCCCATCCCCTATACTGGGAGAGACCCCCCCATACCAGGAGAGACCCCCCTATACTGGGAGAGACCCCCATCCCCTATACTGGGAGAGACCCCCATCCCCCTATACTGGGAGAGACCCCCCTCATACCGGGAGAGACCCCCCCACACCCCCCTCATACCGGGAGAGAGCCCCCCTCATACCGGGAGAGAGATCCTTTCCATATCGGGAGAGACCCCCCTATACTGGGAGAGACCCCCATCCCCTATACCGGGAGGAGAGATCCCCCCTATACTGGGAGAGGAGAGAGATCCCCCCTATACTGGGAGAGGAGAGATCCCCCCCCCCCCCCCTATACTGGGAGAGGAGAGATCCCCCCCTATACTGGGAGAGGAGAGATCCCCATCCCCTATACCGGGAGGAGAGATCCCCCCCCCATACCGGGAGAGACCCCCCTCCCCTATACCGGGAGAGACCCCCCCTCCCCTATACCGGGAGGAGAGATCCCCCCCCCATACCGGGAGAGACCCCCATCCCCTATACCGGGAGAGACCCCCCCCCTATACCGGGAGAGACCCCCCCCCTATACCGGGAGAGACCCCCCCCCTATACCGGGAGAGACCCCCCCCCCCTATACCGGGAGAGACCCCCCCTCCCCTATACCGGGAGGAGAGATCCCCCCCCATAGCGGGAGAGGAGACCCCCCACACCCCCCATACCGGGAGAGACCTCCCTCATACCGGGAGAGACCCCCATCCCCCTATACCGGGAGGAGAGATCCTTTCCATACCGGGAGAGACCCCCCAATACCTGGAGAGGAAAGAGATCCCCCCCCTATACCGGGAGAGACCCCCCCCCATACCGGGAGAGAAGAGAGATCCCCCCATACCTGGAGAGGAGAGAGATCCCCCCCATACCTGGAGAGGAGAGAGACCCCCTCCCCCCCTATACCTGGAGAAGAGAGAGATCCCCCCCATACCTGGAGAGGAGAGAGATCCCCCCATACCTGGAGAGGAGAGAGATCCCCCCATACCTGGAGAGGAGAGAGATCCCCCCATACCTGGAGAGGAGAGAGATCCCCCCATACCTGGAGAGGAGAGAGATCCCCCCCATACCTGGAGAGGAGAGAGACCCCCCCATACCTGGAGAGGAGAGAGACCCCCCCCATACCTGGAAAGGAGAGAGATCCCCCCCATACCTGGAGAAGAGAGAGACCCCCCCCTATACTGGAAGAGGAGAGAGATCCCCCCCATTCCTGGAGAGGAGAGATCCCCCCATACTGGGAGAGGAGAGAGATCCCCCCTATACTGGGAGAGGAGAGAGATCCCCCCTATACTGGGAGAGGAGAGAGATCCCCCCTATACTGGAAGAGGAGAGAGACCCCCCCCCCCATACCGGGAGAGGAGAGAGATCCCCCCCATACCTGGAGAGGAGAGAGATCCCCCCCGCATACCTGGAGAGGAGAGAGATCCCCCCTATACTGGGAGAGGAGAGATCCCCCCTATACTGGGAGAGGAGAGAGATCCCCCCATACCTGGAGAGGAGAGAGATCCCCCCCATACCTGGAGAGGAGAGAGATCCCCCCCCCATACCTGGAGAGGAGAGAGATCCCCCCATACCTGGAGAGGAGAGAGATCCCCCCCCCATACCTGGAGAGGAGAGAGATCCCCCCCCCATACCTGGAGAGGAGAGAGATCCCCCCCATACATGGAGAGGAGAGAGATCCCCCCTATACTGGGAGAGGAGAGAGATCCCCCCCTATACTGGGAGAGGAGAGAGATCCCCCCCATACCTGGAGAGGAGAGAGATCCCCCCCCATACCTGGAGAGGAGAGAGATCCCCCCCATACCTGGAGAGGAGAGAGATCCCCCCCTATACTGGAGAGGAGAGAGATCCCCCCTATACCTGGAGAGAAGAGAGATCCCCCCCCATACCTGGAGAGGAGAGAGATCCCCCCATACCTGGAGAGGATAGATCCCCCCATACCTGGAGAGGAGAGAGATCCCCCCCATACCTGGAGAGAAGAGAGATCCCCCCCATACCTGGAGAGGAGAGAGATCCCCCCCATACCTGGAGAGGAGAGAGATCCCCCCTATACCGGGAGAGGAGAGAGATCCCCCCATACCTGGAGAGGATAGAGATCCCCCCTATACTGGGAGAAGAGAGAGATCCCCCCCCCCATACCTGGAGAGGATAGAGATCCCCCCATACTGGGAGAGGAGAGAGATCCCCCCATACTGGGAGAGGAGAGAGATCCCCCCCATACCGGGAGAGGAGAGAGATCCCCCCCATACCTGGAGAGGAGAGAGATCCCCCCCCCCATACCTGGAGAGGAGAGAGATCCCCCTATACTGGGAGAGGAGAGATCCCCCCATACTGGGAGAGGAGAGAGATCCCCCCCATACTGGGAGAGGAGAGAGATCCCCCCCATACCTGGAGAGGAGAGAGATCCCCCCCATACCTGGAGAGGAGAGAGATCCCCCCTATACTGGGAGAGGAGAGAGATCCCCCCATACTGGGAGAGGAGAGAGATCCCCCCCCCCCTATACTGGGAGAGGAGAGAGATCCCCCCTATACTGGGAGAGGAGAGAGATCCCCCCCCTATACCTGGAGAGCAGAGAGATCCCCCCCCCCATACCTGAAGAGGAGAGATCCCCCCTATACCGGGAGAGGAGAGAGATCCCCCCCATACCTGGAGAGGAGAGAGATCCCCCTATACTGGGAGAGGAGAGATCCCCCCATACTGGGAGAGGAGAGAGATCCCCCCATACTGGGAGAGGAGAGAGATCCCCCCCATACCTGGAGAGGAGAGAGATCCCCCCCATACCTGGAGAGGAGAGAGATCCCCCCCATACCTGGAGAGGAGAGAGATCCCCCTATACTGGGAGAGGAGAGAGATCCCCCCATACTGGGAGAGGAGAGAGATCCCCCCCTATACTGGGAGAGGAGAGAGATCCCCCCCATACCTGGAGAGGAGAGAGATCCCCCCCATACCGGGAGAGGAGAGAGATCCCCCCCATACTGGGAGAGGAGAGAGATCCCCCCCATACTGGGAGAGGAGAGAGATCCCCCCCATACTGGGAGAGGAGAGAGATCCCCCCCATACCTGGAGAGGAGAGAGATCCCCCCCCATACCGGGAGAGGAGAGAGATTCCCCTATACTGGGAGAGGAGAGAGATCCCCCCTATACTGGGAGAGGAGAGAGATCCCCCCATACCTGGAGAGGAGAGAGATCCCCCCCCATACCTGGAGAGGAGAGAGATCCCCCCTATACTGGGAGAGGAGAGAGATCCCCCTATACTGGGAGAGGAGAGAGATCCCCCCTATACTGGGAGAGGAGAGAGATCCCCCCCATACCTGGAGAGGAGAGAGATCCCCCCCCTATACTGGGAGAGGAGAGAGATCCCCCCCATACCTGGAGAGCAGAGAGATCCCCCCCCCATACCTGGAGAGCAGAGAGATCCCCCCCCCCATACCTGGAGAGGAGAGACCCCCTCCCCCCCATACCTGGAGAGGAGAGAGATCCCCCCTATACCTGGAGAGGAGAGAGATTCCCCCCCCCATACCTGGAGAGGAGAGAGATCCCCCCTATACTGGGAGAGGAGAGAGATCCCCCCCTATACTGGGAGAGGAGAGAGATCCCCCCTATACTGGGAGAGGAGAGAGATCCCCCCCTATACTGGGAGAGGAGAGAGATCCCCCCTATACTGGGAGAAGAGAGAGATCCCCCTATACTGGGAGAGGAGAGAGATCCCCCCCATACCTGGAGAGGAGAGAGATCCCCCTATACTGGGAGAAGAGAGAGATCCCCCTATACTGGGAGAGGAGAGAGATCCCCCCCCATACCTGGAGAGGAGAGAGATCCCCCTATACTGGGAGAAGAGAGAGATCCCCCTATACTGGGAGAGGAGAGATCCCCCCTATACTGGGAGAGGAGAGAGATCCCCCCCATACCTGGAGAGGAGAGAGATCCCCCCCCTATACTGGGAGAGGAGAGATCCCCCCCTATACTGGGAGAGGATAGATCCCCCCTATACTGGGAGAGGAGAGAGATCCCCCCCCATACCTGGAGAGGAGAGAGATCCCCCCCCTATACTGGGAGAGGAGAGATCCCCCCCATACCTGGAGAGGAGAGAGATCCCCCCCATACCGGGAGAGGAGAGACCCCCTCCCCCCTATACTGGGAGAGGAGAGAGATCCCCCCCCCATACCTGGAGAGGAGAGAGATCCCCCCCCCCTATACTGGGAGAGGAGAGAGATCCCCCCTATACTGGGAGAGGAGAGAGATCCCCCCCCCTATACTGGGAGAGGAGAGAGATTCCCCCCATACCTGGAGAGGAGAGAGATCCCCCTATACTGGGAGAGGAGAGAGATCCCCCCTATACTGGGAGAGGAGAGAGATCCCCCCCATACTGGGAGAGGAGAGAGATCCCCCTATACTGGGAGAGGAGAGAGATCCCCCCCTATACTGGGAGAGGAGAGAGATCCCCCCTATACTGGGAGAGGAGAGATATCCCCCCATACTGGGAGAGGAGAGAGATCCCCCCCTATACTGGGAGAGGAGAGAGATCCCCCCCTATACTGGGAGAGGAGAGAGATCCCCCCTATACTGGGAGAGGAGAGATATCCCCCCATACCTGGAGAGCAGAGAGATCCCCCCCCCCTATACTGGGAGAGGAGAGAGATCCCCCCCTATACTGGGAGAGGAGAGAGATCCCCCCCTATACTGGGAGAGGAGAGAGATCCCCCCCATACCTGGAGAGGAGAGAGATCCCCCCCATACCGGGAGAGGAGAGAGATCCCCCCCATACTGGGAGAGGAGAGAGATCCCCCCCATACTGGGAGAGGAGAGAGATCCCCCCCATACTGGGAGAGGAGAGAGATCCCCCCCATACCTGGAGAGGAGAGAGATCCCCCCCCCATACCGGGAGAGGAGAGAGATTCCCCTATACTGGGAGAGGAGAGAGATCCCCCCTATACTGGGAGAGGAGAGAGATCCCCCCATACCTGGAGAGGAGAGAGATCCCCCCCCATACCTGGAGAGGAGAGAGATCCCCCCTATACTGGGAGAGGAGAGAGATCCCCCTATACTGGGAGAGGAGAGAGATCCCCCCTATACTGGGAGAGGAGAGAGATCCCCCCATACCTGGAGAGGAGAGAGATCCCCCCCCTATACTGGGAGAGGAGAGAGATCCCCCCCATACCTGGAGAGCAGAGAGATCCCCCCCCCATACCTGGAGAGCAGAGAGATCCCCCCCCCATACCTGGAGAGGAGAGACCCCCTCCCCCCCATACCTGGAGAGGAGAGAGATCCCCCCTATACCTGGAGAGGAGAGAGATTCCCCCCCCATACCTGGAGAGGAGAGAGATCCCCCCTATACTGGGAGAGGAGAGAGATCCCCCCCTATACTGGGAGAGGAGAGAGATCCCCCCTATACTGGGAGAGGAGAGAGATCCCCCCCTATACTGGGAGAGGAGAGAGATCCCCCCTATACTGGGAGAAGAGAGAGATCCCCCTATACTGGGAGAGGAGAGAGATCCCCCCCATACCTGGAGAGGAGAGAGATCCCCCTATACTGGGAGAAGAGAGAGATCCCCCTATACTGGGAGAGGAGAGAGATCCCCCCCCATACCTGGAGAGGAGAGAGATCCCCCTTATACTGGGAGAAGAGAGAGATCCCCCTATACTGGGAGAGGAGAGATCCCCCCTATACTGGGAGAGGAGAGAGATCCCCCCCATACCTGGAGAGGAGAGAGATCCCCCCCCTATACTGGGAGAGGAGAGATCCCCCCCTATACTGGGAGAGGATAGATCCCCCCTATACTGGGAGAGGAGAGAGATCCCCCCCCATACCTGGAGAGGAGAGAGATCCCCCCCCTATACTGGGAGAGGAGAGATCCCCCCCATACCTGGAGAGGAGAGAGATCCCCCCCATACCGGGAGAGGAGAGACCCCCTCCCCCCTATACTGGGAGAGGAGAGAGATCCCCCCCCCATACCTGGAGAGGAGAGAGATCCCCCCCCCTATACTGGGAGAGGAGAGAGATCCCCCCTATACTGGGAGAGGAGAGAGATCCCCCCCCCCTATACTGGGAGAGGAGAGAGATTCCCCCCATACCTGGAGAGGAGAGAGATCCCCCTATACTGGGAGAGGAGAGAGATCCCCCCTATACTGGGAGAGGAGAGAGATCCCCCCCATACTGGGAGAGGAGAGAGATCCCCCTATACTGGGAGAGGAGAGAGATCCCCCCCTATACTGGGAGAGGAGAGAGATCCCCCCTATACTGGGAGAGGAGAGATATCCCCCCATACTGGGAGAGGAGAGAGATCCCCCCCTATACTGGGAGAGGAGAGAGATCCCCCCCTATACTGGGAGAGGAGAGAGATCCCCCTATACTGGGAGAGGAGAGAGATCCCCCCCTATACTGGGAGAGGAGAGAGATCCCTCCCATACCGGGAGAGGAGAGATCCCCCCTATACTGGGAGAGGAGAGAGATCCCCCCCATACCTGGAGAGGAGAGAGATCCCCCTATACTGGGAGAGGAGAGAGATCCCCCCCATACCTGGAGAGAAGAGAGATCCCCCTATACTGGGAGAGGAGAGAGATCCCCCCCATACCTGGAGAGAAGAGAGATCCCCCCCATACTGGGAGAGGAGAGAGATCCCCCTATACTGGGAGAGGAGAGAGATCCCCCCCTATACTGGGAGAGGAGAGAGATCCCCCCTATACTGGGAGAGGAGAGAGATCCCCCCCTATACTGGGAGAGGAGAGAGATCCCTCCCATACCGGGAGAGGAGAGATCCCCCCTATACTGGGAGAGGAGAGAGATCCCTCCCATACCGGGAGAGGAGAGATCCCCCCTATACTGGGAGAGGAGAGAGATCCCCCCCATACCTGGAGAGGAGAGAGATCCCCCCATACCTGGAGAGGAGAGAGATCCCTTCCAATCCTCAGAGATCACCAGAGTGGGGGGGGGGGGAGTGTCAGCCGGTTGTGCAATGTGGGGAACCCCATGATGGGAGGGGGAGGGGAGGGTACAGTGTGATTGGAGGGCAGAAGGAAGCTTCTGTTTTCGTTCTGACTCCTGTCTGTGTGATAGTCTGCAGTACATCCTGCTGAGGGAAAACCTGTGTGATAGTCTGCAGCCCGTCCCCCTAGGAGGGGGGAGCATTGTGTGATAGTCTGCAGCCCGTCCCCCTAGGAGGGCCCTGTAGGGGGGGGTTGGGAATCTTCTGCTCTGTCCAGGGTGCTGAACTGATAAAGATGAGATTTCCTTATGGGGGGGGGTCAGATCCTCTGTCAGGTGTTTCTCCTTCCCAGTGTTATAGAGACTTATGGGGGGGGTCAGACCCTCTGTCAGGTGTTTCTCCTTCCCGGTGTTATAGAGACTTATGGGGGGGGGGGTCAGATCCTCTGTCAGGTGTTTCTCCATCCCGGTGTTATAGAGACTTATGGGGGGGGGGGGTGAGATCCTCTGTCAGGTGTTTCTCCTTCCCAGTGTTATAGAGACTTATGGGGGGGGGTCAGACCCTCTGTCAGGTGTTTCTCCTTCCCAGTGTTATAGAGACTTATGGGGGGGGGGGGGTGAGATCCTCTGTCAGGTGTTTCTCCTTCCCAGTGTTATAGAGACTTATGGGGGGGGGGTCAGACCCTCTGTCAGGTGTTTCTCCTTCCCAGTATTATAGACTTATGGGGGGGGGGGGGGAGATCCTCTGTCAGGTGTTTCTCCTTCCCAGTGTTATAGAGACTTATGGGGGGGGGTCAGACCCTCTGTCAGGTGTTTCTCCTTCCCAGTGTTATAGAGACTTATGGGGGGGGGGGGGGGGTCAGATCCTCTGTCAGGTGTTTCTCCTTCCCGGTGTTATAGAGACTTATGGGGGGGGGGGTCAGATCCTCTGTCAGGTGTTTCTCCTTCCCAGTGTTATAGAGACTTATGGGGGGGGGGGTCAGATCCTCTGTCAGGTGTTTCTCCTTCCCAGTGTTATAGAGACTTATGGGGGGGGGGTGAGATCCTCTGTCAGGTGTTTCTCCTTCCCAGTGTTATAGAGACTTATGGGGGGGGTCAGACCCTCTGTCAGGTGTTTCTCCTTCCCGGTGTTATAGAGACTTATGGGGGGGGGGGTCAGATCCTCTGTCAGGTGTTTCTCCTTCCCAGTATTATAGACTTATGGGGGGGGGGGGGTGAGATCCTCTGTCAGGTGTTTCTCCTTCCCGGTGTTATAGAGACTTATGGGGGGGGGGGGTCAGATCCTCTGTCAGGTGTTTCTCCTTCCCGGTGTTATAGAGACTTATGGGGGGGGGTCAGATCCTCTGCCAGGTGTTTCTCCTTCCCGGTGTCCAGTGTTATAGAGACTTATGGGGGGGGGTCAGATCCTCTGTCAGGTGTTTCTCCTTCCCGGTGTTATAGAGACTTATGGGGGGGGGGTCAGATCCTCTGTCAGGTGTTTCTCCTTCCCAGGGTTATAGACTTATGGGGGGGGGTCAGATCCTCTGCCAGGTGTTTCTCCTTCCCAGTGTCCAGTGTTATAGAGACTTATGGGGGGGGGGGTCAGATCCTCTGTCAGGTGTTTCTCCATCCCGGTGTTATAGAGACTTATGGGGGGGGGGGTCAGATCCTCTGTCAGGTGTTTCTCCTTCCCAGTGTTATAGAGACTTATGGGGGGGGGGTCAGACCCTCTGTCAGGTGTTTCTCCTTCCCAGTGTTATAGAGACTTATGGGGGGGGGGGTCAGACCCTCTGTCAGGTGTTTCTCCTTCCCTGTGTTATAGAGACTTATGGGGGGGGTCAGACCCTCTGTCAGGTGTTTCTCCTTCCCAGGGTTATAGAGACTTATGGGGGGGGGGGTCAGATCCTCTGTCAGGTGTTTCTCCTTCCCGGTGTCCAGTGTTATAGAGACTTATGGGGGGGGGGGGGTCAGACCCTCTGTCAGGTGTTTCTCCTTCCCAGTGTTATAGACTTATGGGGGGGTCAGATCCTCTGTCAGGTGTTTCTCCTTCCCAGTGTCCAGTGTTATAGAGACTTATGGGGGGGGGTCAGATCCTCTGTCAGGTGTTTCTCCATCCCTGTGTCCAGTGTTATAGAGACTTATGGGGGGGGGGGGTCAGACCCTCTGTCAGGTGTTTCTCCTTCCCAGTGTTATAGACTTATGGGGGGGGTCAGATCCTCTGTCAGGTGTTTCTCCTTCCCAGTGTTATAGAGACTTATGGGGGGGGGTCAGACCCTCTGTCAGGTGTTTCTCCTTCCCAGTGTTATAGACTTATGGGGGGGGGGGTCAGATCCTCTGTCAGGTGTTTCTCCTTCCCAGGGTTATAGAGACTTATGGGGGGGGGGGTCAGACCCTCTGTCAGGTGTTTCTCCTTCCCAGTGTTATAGACTTATGGGGGGGGGGTCAGATCCTCTGTCAGGTGTTTCTCCTTCCCAGGGTTATAGAGACTTATGGGGGGGGGGGGGTCAGACCCTCTGTCAGGTGTTTCTCCTTCCCGGTGTTATAGACTTATGGGGGGGGGGTCAGACCCTCTGTCAGGTGTTTCTCCATCCCTGTGTCCAGTGTTATAGAGACTTATGGGGGGGGGGGTCAGACCCTCTGTCAGGTGTTTCTCCTTCCCAGGGTTATAGAGACTTATGGGGGGGGGGGTCAGACCCTCTGTCAGGTGTTTCTCCTTCCCAGTGTTATGAACTTGTGTCTTTATAACTCTGAACTCTGACAGATTCTCCATCGGGCAGAACCGGCATTTCTGGTTGGACTGCAAGCCACAGTCCCCGCGCCGCTCTTCTGGATTGGCCCTCAGACAGCCTGGCAGACGGATGCCCCCGGGATTGGTCTAATCATCGGCCTACAAAACCCGTCCATCCAGAACAGGGATCACCTGACCTCACCCCAATATAAAGGTTCTCCCAGCAGCAGGCCGAGGGATTCAAGAAAACCCCTCCCATTGGCTGGGACACCCCATAAACCCATCACCTGACCTTGGGTTGCCCTTCTTGTATCCAGTACAGGGGATCCTCCGATTACGAGGATAATCCGTTCCAGGAGAACGCTCGTAATCCAAAGCACTTGCATATCAAAGCGAGAGAGGTATAGGGTGCTGTGTAATGTAAAGGGGTCCAGAGGTGCAGGGTGCTGTGTAATGTAAAGGGGTCCAGAGGTGCAGGGTGCTGTGTAATGTAAAGGAGCCCAGAGGTGCAGGGTGCTGTGTAATGTAAAGGGGTCCAGAGGTGCAGGATGTTGTGTAATGTAAAGGGGTCCAGAGGTGCAGGGTGCTGTGTAATGTAAAGGGGTCCAGAGGTGCAGGGTGCTGTGTAATGTAAGGGGTGCAGGGTGCTATGTAATGTAAAGGGGGCCAGAGGTGCAGGGTGCTGTGTAATGTAAAGGGGCCCAGAGGTGCAGGGTGCTGTGTAATGTAAAGGGGCCCAGCGGTGCAGGGTGCTGTGTAATGTAAAGGGGCCCAGAGGTGCAGGGTGCTGTGTAATGTAAAGGGACCCAGAGGTGCAGGGTGCTGTGTAATGTAAAGGGGTCCAGAGGTGCAGGGTTCTGTGTAATGTAAAGGGGCCCAGAGGTGCAGGGTGCTGTGTAATGTAAAGGGGTCCAGAGGTGCAGGATGTTGTGTAATGTAAAGGGGTCCAGAGGTGCAGGGTGCTGTGTAATGTAAAGGGGTCCAGAGGTGCAAGGTGCTGTGTAATGTAAAGGGGCCCAGAGGTGCAGGGTGCTGTGTAATGTAAAGGGGCCCAGAGGTGCAGGGTGCTGTGTAATGTAAAGGAGCCCAGAGGTGCAGGGTGCTGTGTAATGTAAAGGGGCCCAGAGGTGCAGGGTGCTGTGTAATGTAAAGGGGCCCAGAGGTGCAGGGTGCTGTGTAATGTAAAGGGGCCCAGAGGTGCAGGGTGCTGTGTAATGTAAAGGGGCCCAGAGGTGCAGGGTGCTGTGTAATGTAAAGGGGCCCAGAGGTGCAGGGTGCTGTGTAATGTAAAGGGGCCCAGAGGTGCAGGGTGCTGTGTAATGTAAGGGATCCAGAGGTGCAGGGGGCTGTGTAATGTAAAGGGGTGCAGGGTGCTGTATAATGTAAGGGGTCTAGAGGTGCAGGGTGCTATGTAAGGGTCCAGAGGTGCAGGGTGCTGTGTAATGTAAAGGGATCCAGAGGTGCAGGGTGCTGTGTAATGTAAAGGGGTCCAGAGGTGCAGGGTGCTGTATAATGTAAGGGGTCTAGAGGTGCAGGGTGCTGTGTAATGTAAAGGGGTCCAGAGGTGCAGGGTGCTGTGTAATGTAAGGGGTCTAGAGGTGCAGGGTGCTGTGTAATGTAAAGGGGTCCAGAGGTGCAGGGTGCTGTATAATGTAAGGGGTCTAGAGGTGCAGGGTGCTGTGTAATGTAAAGGGGTCCAGAGGTGCAGGGTGCTGTATAATGTAAGGGGTCTAGAGGTGCAGGGTGCTGTGTAATGTAAAGGGGTCCAGAGGTGCAGGGTGCTGTATAATGTAAGGGGTCTAGAGGTGCAGGGTGCTATGTAAGGGTCCAGAGGTGCAGAGTGCTGTGTAATGTAAAGGGGTCCAGAGGTGCAGGGTGCTGTGTAATGTAAAGGGGTCCAGAGGTGCAGGGTGCTGTGTAATGTAAAGAGACCCAGAGGTGCAGGGTGCTGTGTAATATAAAGGGGTCCAGAGGTGCAGGGTTCTGTGTAATGTAAGGGGGTGCAGGGTGCTGTGTAATGTAAAGGGGTCCAGAGGTGCAGGGTGCTGTGTAATGTAAAGGGGCCCAGAGGTGCAGAGTGCTGTGTAATGTAAAGGGGTCCAGAGGTGCAGGGTGCTGTGTAATGTAAAGAGACCCAGAGGTGCAGGGTGCTGTGTAATATAAAGGGGTCCAGAGGTGCAGGGTGCTGTGTAATGTAAAGGGATCCCGAGGTACAAGGTGCTGGAACCCCACCGGTACTGCGGTTCGCAGATGTCAGTGTGAACCGCCTGCGATTCAGGTGCGACTGCGGGAACCAGCACAGGAATCGCAGAGGGGTTTCCCGCATCGCACCAGTGTGAACCAGATCTAAAAGGTTTTAGATTGTCATACAAATATATATTTGAAATCAAATCTTTATTATTTTGTGGAAATAACGTGATGTGGATGGATTTCCGGCCTGTGTCTTAGAATAAGAGGGAGGTGAAGCCTCCACCAATCTACATGTAACATCTCACCCCCACATTGAGTGAGTGAATAATTTGTATAGCGCTACAAATGCGAACTAAATCGCCTCACAGCGCTTATTTCCATACATTGTCGTCCTGATCCTTCAGGAGAGGTGGGTCTTAAGTTTTTTCCTGAAGGCCCCGATGGTTTTCCTCCATGCGGATGGTCGTGGGTAGGGCGTTCCAGAGCCGTGGTCCTTGGACTGCAAATCTTCGCTCTCCCTTCGATTTTATAGCGGGACTTGGGGATGTAGAGCAGGTTTTGGTTGGTTGATCGGAGAATGCGATTGGGGGGTGTAGTGTTTTATTTTCTCGCACAAGTATTGAGGGGCGTTTCCTTGTGTGCACTTGTGGCGGAGGGTCCTCAGGGACGGGGTGATGGATTCCCAGGGTTTTTGCCAGTCTGGCTGCCGTGTTCTGGACGACTTGTAGGCGTGAAATCTGGTATTTGGGAAGTCCTATGTAGAGGGAGTTATTGCTATATCCTCTTCTGAGATGAAGGGGAGGAGTCTACGCCGAGGAGATGGTGAGATCCGCTGACTACTGATCCTATCTGTGCGTCCATCGACATCTCACAGTCAAAGACGACTCCAAGGCTTCTGACTTTGGTCCTCGGGGTGATGGTCTGTCCAAGGATGGTGGGCGGTGTCCATGAAGTCTCAGCTTTCGTCTTTCGGTTTGCGTGGAGGAGAAGAAGTTCTGTTTTGGATCCATTGAGTTTGAGGAGCTCTCAGTCATCCAATCATCGATCAATGTGAGGCATTTTTCTAGACCGTGATATTGGTCTTTTTTTCCGGTGATGCGAAGGTAGAGTTGAGAGTCGTCAGCGTAGAAGTGGTAGCGCAGGTCCTGTTCTCTGATGATTGTGAGGAGTGGGGGGAAGTAGATGTTGAAGAGCACCGGTGACAGGGGCGATCCTTGAGGGACATGGTGCGCGTTTCCGAGGTGAAGGCTCCTAGTGTCACCGTCTGTGATCTATTTTCTAGGAAGGATACGAACCAGGATAGGTCTGAGTCAGTGACTCCGCCTACTTCTTTTAGACAAATTTGTAGAGTTTTGTGATCTACCGTGTCGAACGCTGCACTGAGATCCAGCAGCACCAGGAGACCCGATTCTCCGTCATCTGCTGCTTCGAGGGCGTCATCCCAGATTTTGAGAAGTGCCGTATCTGTGCCGTGTCCTGGGCAGAAACCCGATTGTAGTGGGTCCAAGAGTTTGTGGGCGTCCAAATGGGGTTGTAGCTGTTGTACTACTGCTTTCTCCTGAACTCGGGACCTCTCGCACCCAAAGCGAGAATCATACCCCTAGACCAGGGATATGCAATTAGCGGACCCCCAGCTGTTGCCAAACTACAAGTCCCATGAGGCATAGCGAGACTCTGACAGCATCAAGCATGACACCCAGAGGCCGAGGCATTATGGGACTTGTAGTTTGGCAACAGCTGGAGGTCCGCTAATTGCTTATCCCTGCCCTAGACCAACAAGCCCAAAGCTGCTTGCTGACTTTGGCTGGTTTCCCGGGCTAGGCTGAGTAGCAGACAAGGGCACTGCAAAAGTTCGGGAGCCACTCTTTTGGGAGGCTCATAAAGCCTATATCAGGGCCATATCAATTACCATTGGGGCAAGAAAAAAGGCTTGTGTTCGGTCTGCGGTGATTTGGGTCTTTGGGGGTCGATGTTGGGTTTCTTTAGGAGGGGTTTGATTATGCCTTGCTTTAGGGAGATCGGAACAATACCTTCTTTGAACGATTGATTTATAAGGTGCGTTATGGTGGGTGCCAAGATGTCGGCACATTCTTTCAGGAGTTTTGTGGGAATGATGCATAGGCGTGCGCACAGGGTGTGCCAGGTGTGCCCAGGCACACCCTGATCACCCTATGCATTACAGATTTCCCCTACTGACCTGGCTTCCATCTTTCCCCCTGCAGCGTTGGCAGCTTCCCTCCTCTTCTATCGGCTGTTGCTCCTGGGATCTTTTAGGAGTGGGGAAAGGGCCAATAAATATGTAATTTACCGCCCCCTTCCCTTTCTAAATGAACACCGTGAGCGATCGGTAGTGTGTGTTTGGGCTTTGGGGTGCACACCCTAATGCAATAGGCTGCGCACACCTATGGAATGATGTCATCAGGTGATGGGCTGTCTCTCGGAGGCTTCTGATGATATTTGTGGTGATGTCGTGGTGATTGGAATCGGGGAAAAATTTTACGATTTTGAATAATGTTTGTATTGATTTCCTCTTCTTGCTTTCGCTGAGTGAGGTCGCAGGTCGGTTGTTTTTTTCTGTTCGATTATTTCCCGAATGTTTTTGATTTTGTTGATGAAGAAATCCGATAGATAATTTCAGAATTCTTGAGAGTCGTTTGCTGGCGGCTCCAGGCAGGAGGGGTTCATAGTTTGAGCGACTAGTTTGACAAGTTCACGCGGTCGGTTTAGGGCTTTTGAGACGGTGTTTGAGAAATGTTCTTTTTTTGCTTTGTGGTATTTCTTAGTGAGTTCTTTGTAGTTTGTGAGATTGTCCTTCGTAGGGTTTCTTCTCCAGGCTCCTTCAGCTCTTCTGCGTTCTTGCTTCAGTAATGTGAGAGTGTCGTTAAACCAGCCGGAGTTGTTTTTGCGGATGAGTGCGTTTCGGAGCGACTGTGTCTGCTGTTTCTAGTGGTGCTTTGTTTAGGAAGTTCAGTGTTTGTTCCGTTGAGTGGTTTTGATGTAGAATACCGATTTTCTCCGATAGTGTGGTTTTGAAGATTTCAGAGTGAAGTTTCTTCTGAGATCTTGACCAGTGTGTTGTTGTTGAGTTTTTTGGTTTTTCTAAGATGGCGTTTGGTGGTAATTTTAAATTTGATAGCGTGGTGGTCCGTCCTTGGTAAAGGCGAGTTATCCAGTGGGTTGCTGTCCAAATTTTGTTTGAAGATGAGGTTGAGAATGTGCCCTGAAACATGCGTGGGAGACTCTATCAGTTGCTGCAGACCAAGTTCTTCCAGTTGGTCGATGCAGGCGGTGGCCAGAGGCTATGGCGGTGAGGGCCACACCAGGTGACACCCGCCAGAGGTGCGTGCGAGGGAGTGAGGCTGCCTATGACACTCCCCGTCAGGTTAAGCTGTCAAGCAGCCCCCTCGGGGATCTCCAATATCAGTCCCGCGGCCGGAGTTGGTGAGCGGAGCTGGGGGTGTGGTTGCCTCACAGACTCCTTCACTATGGCTGATTCCGTAGCTGAAGGAGATAGAGGCGAGGATTTAGCAGCCCCGCCCGGGTCTTTATCTGCAGCCAGGAATGATGCTGTAAGTTACTGCACAGTATCACAGCACAGTCTTGACCTGCCCCATGCCACTCCAAGCTTCCCTTAAGCTGCCCCATGCCACCCCAAGCTGCCCCAATGCCACCCCAAGCTGCCCCAATGCCACCCCAAGCTGCCCCATGCCACCCCAAGCTGCCCTATACCACCCCAAGCTGCCCCATACCACCCCAAGCTGCTCCATGCCACCCCAAGCTGCCCTATACCACCCCAAGCTGCCCTATGCCACCACAACCTGCCCTATGCCACCCTAATCTGCCACTATACCACCTTAACCTGCCCTATAACACCCCAACCTGCCCTATTCTCTGCTTTACAGGGGCTGTTTGGGAGTGCGCCCCATGACCATGCGCAGCCTGCAGGGCGCTGGGCAGGATAGGGGGGGGTGACACTATGTTTTGTCACACCAGGTGACACCAACCCTAGTGACGCCACTGGCGGTGGCGATGGGGTCCTGGGTGGAGTTGGCCCAGAGGTTGAAGTCCCCCGAGTAGCAGCAGATTTTTGACTTTTAAGGTGTATGTCGAGATGAATTCGGTGAACGGTGTAAGGAGGCGTGTCTTTGGTCCTGGTGGTCTGTAGCATAGCAGTGTGTGGACGGTTCCCTCGGGGGTCGTTTGAAGTTGCAGCGTGAGTGTTTTCATGAAAGGCAGTGCGTTTTGTAGTGTTGGTTTGAGGAGAGAGGTGGGATTTGTAGATCACTGCTAGGCCTCCTCCTCTCTGTCCGATTCTATGCTCGGTTAGGATGGAGTAGTTCTCCGGCACCAATTCTGTTAGGATGGAGTAGTTCTCCGGCACCAATTCTGTTAGGACGGTGTTACAGTCGGGTGTTAGCCAACTTTCCGTGATAAAGAGGCAATCTGTGTTGTTATGAATGATGAAGTCGTGGGTTAGGGTTAGGGCGGTTGGGGGTCAGGGTTAGGGCTTGGGTTAGGGTTAGGGGGGTTAGGGGTCAGGGTTAGGGCTTGGGTTAGGGTTAGGGGGGTTAGGGTCAGGGCCAGGGCTTGGGTTAGGGGGGTTAGGGTCAGCGTTAGGGCTTGGGTTAGGGTTGGGGGTTAGGGTTAGGGCTTGGGTTAGGGTTAGGTGTTGATCAGGGCGCATGATAAGTGTTGTAGTTGAGGCGTTGCCTTCCTATTTTTGGCGGTCGATTTGATTTTTAGAAGTTGTTCTTTCCGTAGTATTTCTTGGGTGGAGGTTTGTAGTGTTGAGGCTGTGGAGGCTGTCTGCTGAATATTTAATGTTGCACTACCCCCGGAGGAGGAGCTGCTGGATTTTTGGGCGGCGTGTTACCTCGTGGCTCCTCCTAGGGGTGAGTGATGCGTATTGCAAGTAGTGGAAGTAAAGGAATGTCCACGACAGGTGCTCTTTGCTGTGCTTTTTATTACCCAGCCGGGTAAAAAACAGGAAACTTGTGGTGAGGAAACTTCCCGCCCCTATTGTGTTTAGTCTGTTAGTGGGCGTGGAGGAGGAGGGAGGGAGTGGGCTGTCCTTTACCACTGTGTAAACGCCCACATGTGTGACTATATAGCAGTGGCGGATGGTGCAAAATATTTTTTGGGGGGGGGCAAACTAATGCCAATCCCCCCGGTGTGATAGCCACTAGCTAACACCCCCCCCCCCCCCCAGCGTTAGACGGACTGACCTTAACTTATGACTGATAGCAGGGGGAAGGAAGAGCTGGCACGTTGCTTCTTCGCTGCTCAGATGTGATAGGGAGGAAATGCTCAGCATAGAAACTCACTGAGCATGTGCAGAGCCGACACCACGGACCTGCACTGGGGACATGGACAGGAGGGGGAGATAGAGAGCAGCAGGAACTTGGAATACACCATTTATTCATCGCTTATATGATGGGCGTTTACTAACACAATATATTAAAGAGTTTAAAAATGTAGCAAAATAAAAAATCCTGTTCTGTTCTTATAAAATAAGATTATAAAGTGATTGTGTGTATCATAAGATCAGCGCGATCGTTTTGTAAACTATGGGGTAGATTCACGTAGCTGCGCTTCTTCTTACGGCGGCGCAGCGTTTCGTATTGATGTTACGCCGCCGTAACTTACAGGAGCAAGTGCAGTATTTACAAAGCACTTGCTCCGTAAGTCGCGGCGGCGTAGCGTAAATGGGGCCGGCGTAAGCGCGCGTAATTCAAATGTGGAAGGGGGGGCGTGTTTTATGTAAATATATGATGACCTGACGTGATTGACGTTTTGCCGTCCGTGTACATATCCCAGTGTGCATTGCTCCCAAGTACGGCGCAACGACGTATTGGTTTCGACGTGAACGTAAATTACGTCCAGCCCTATTCGCAAACGACTTACGCAAACGACGTAAAAAATTCAAATTTCAAAGCAGGAACGACGTCTATACTTAACATTGGCTGCGCCTCCTAATAGCAGGAACAACCTTACGCAGAAAAAGCCTTACGCAAACGACGTAAAAAACTACCGCCGGGCGCGCGCGGGTGCGTTCGTGAATCGACGTAACTAGGTAATTTGCATATTATACGCCGAAAACAACGGAAGCGCCCCTAGCGGCCAACGTAATATTGCACACAATTCTACGCCGCCGCATTCAAATTACGTCGGCGGAGGAAGCCTATTTTTTTTGCATATCTGCCTTTGAGAATCGGCGTAACGATACGCCGGCGCAGAATTCAAATTACGGCGGTGTATATGGAGATACGCCGCCGTAATAGCTACGTGAATCTACCCCTTTATATATACACGGTACGTCTTTCATTGTGTAGCACATCTTTCCGGTCTGCAGGTGGCGCCGCTGCTTCCTGCCATCGCAAAGAGGAGTTATGAAAAGAAAGCGCCTCCATCTTTATTCATTCGATGGACAGGAGAGATTTCTACAATAGGGAAGGATTTTCATAGCCGTGTCCCCGCAGCTGACCCCTCAATAGGTAGAGATTTCCCCCTCACTTTCTGTTGCATCCATGGGACAGGAAGTGAGATGGAATCCTTGGGCGGAGACACCTGTTCCAGTGTCAGCTGACCCCTCAATAGATAGAGATTTCTTCTCACTTCCTGTTGCATTTATGGGACAGGAAGTGAGATGGAATCTTTAGGACGGAGAAGCCTATTCCAGTGACAGCTGAGCCCTCAATAGGTAGAGATTTCCCCCTCACTTCCTTTTCAATCTAAGGGACAGGAAGTGAGATGGAATCCTTTGGGCGGAGACACCTGTTCCAGTCTCAGCTGACCCCTCAATAGGTATTATTATTATTACCTGCCTGTAAAAGGCCCTCCATGTTATCCTATGTGTCCCTCACACACACACTGTCAGAGGCGTTTGGAGACATAAGCGTTTAGGGTCAGAAGAAAATTGTAGCTCCTCCTCCTGCTAACCCCCGAGCTCCCTGGAATGTTCCACACCCCCTCCCCCGGTCACATTGCACGGGTCACACCCCCTCCCCCGGTCACATTGCACGGGTCACACCCCGGCAGGTTGGAAGCAGAGGGTGATCAGAGTCCTGCTACCCGGGTTATTACTGATATCAGTGCTGTGCGGGGGGGGGGGGGAGGTCAGGGTGTCTTTTTGTTTCTTTTTTCTGCTGGTGACCACCCATGGCAGTGTTGCCAACCGCATGTAGATTTACGGGCAGCCCGTGAAAACAGGGCACTTTTCTTCTGCCCGTAGCAGGAGGGACACCTGATGTAAGGGGGTACTCCACTGCTTGGGGCACCTGATGTAAGGGGGTACTCCACTGCTTGGGGACACCTGATGTATGAGGGGTTCTGACCATCCCTGTGCTGAGTTCCCGGGTCTGTACACACGCTGTGCCCATTATGAGGGGTTCCCACCATCCCTGTGCTGAGTGAGGGTGGGCGCTGGTGAGGCTTCATTTGATGGGCGCTGCTGAGGCTGCATTTGATGGGCATTGGTGAGGCTGCCTTTGATGGGCGCTGGTAAAGCTGCCTTTGATGGGCGTTGGTGAGGCTGCATTGATGGGCGTTGGTGAGGCTGCATTGATGGGCACTGGTGAGGCTGCATTGATGGGCACTGGTGAGGCTGCATTGATGGGCACTGGTGAGGCTGCCTTTGATGGGCGCTGGTGAGGCTGCATTTGATGGGCGCTGGTGAGGCTGCATTGATAGGTGCTGGTGAGGCTGCCTTTGATAGGCGCTGGTGAGGCTGCCTTTGATGGGCGCTGGTGAGGCTGCCTTTGATGGGCGCTGGTGAGGCTGCATTTGATGGGTGCTGGTGAGGCTGCATTTGATGGGTGCTGGTGAGGCTGCATTTGATGGGCGCTGGTGAGGCTGCATTTGATGGGCGCTGGTGAGGCTGCATTTGATGGGTGCTGGTGAGGCTGCCTTTGATGGGCGCTGGTGAGGCTGCATTTGATGGGCGCTGGTGAGGCTGCATTGATAGGCGCTGGTGAGGCTGCCTTTGATAGGCGCTGGTGAGGCTGCATTTGATGGGCGCTGGTGAGGCTGCCTTTGATGGGCGCTGGTGAGGCTGCCTTTGATGGGCGCTGGTGAGGCTGCATTTGATGGGCGCTGGTGAGGCTGCATTTGATGGGTGCTGGTGAGGCTGCCTTTGATGGGCTGCATTTGGGCGCTTCATTAAAAGGTGGGGTATACATGTTTCAGGGAAAATGGGGTGGGGTCAGGGGTGGGGCCAGGGGGCTAGGTTTCACCTAGGGTGTCAAAAATGCTTGCACCAGCCCTGCATGGAGGTCATCACAGATCTGCACCTGATTACCACCAGAGGGAATACAGTAATTTTCCTTATAGAAAACTGCCACCGATCCCTGCAGGAGACAACGCACAATATATACATTTTACAAGGTTCCAGTGTGGCTGTAATGAGAGTCGCACCAATCAGAATGGAGTTCTCAGGCACCCCACCCAAAGTGACTCCCGTCACAGATCCAAAAACTTCTTTATAGATTATTACTACCCCTCCCCCTTTCCATACAGAAATACCCATTACCGTGCAATCTCCTTATTCCAGCTCCACATATCCGCAGAGCGCCATCCAGGGGGCGGCACATTCATGAATCAATCATTATTAGCTGATGTTGCCGCTCTTCACCTCCCTCCGCCTGAAGACCGTCATTTGTCAGTAAATGGCGGTTGTGCGCCCGCATCCCCTTCCGTATTTATTACGGGCGGCTGGTGAAGTGCTAATCAATAGTATTATCTGCATGGCGGATGTGGTATCCTAGCAACCGGGCTGGACCCTGCCAAAGTCAATGTCCTGTCATTTCCATGTAATTGTATCTGCGGAGAAGTGGCCCTTCATCGGCCCGGCCGGCGGGGCCCCGGCACCCTCCAATTTCCGGCTGATAAATGGATTTGTCGGCAAGTGGAAGTCTCAGCAATTTCCAGAGCTCTGTAAAATAAAAGCTGTCGGGGCGACTCGCCATCGCAATCAGCGGGCGCTAATCAGGTTTGCAGCGCAGGAAAAGCGATCTCCCCCCCCCGACCCCCAATACATCCCAGTATAATATTTATAATGGAAAAAAAACCCAAACTGGAGATGAGGAAAGAGGAGCAAAAACACAAAACTTCCAACAAAGTAACATTTCATGGAATTGTATGGAAACATTGTATCAGCGAAACTTGTATCAAAATCACCGCAACATAAACACAGCGCGGTACACTCCGAGGGTCCGTGGACGCCGGGCTTCCAAATACGCCACTTCTTTTGGCATCAAAAAAACATTCATATACAGGGGAACCTCGGATTACATAATCCGTTCCAGGAGAAGCTCGTAATCCAAAGCGCTCACATATCAAAGCGAGTTTCCCCATAGAAGTCAATGGAAACGAAAATAATTTGTTCTGCATTGACTTCAATGGCATGCGATACCGCATGTGGCCAGAGGCAGGGAGGGGGCGCCGGAGAGCCTCGGAAACGGCCGGGACAGTTCGAGTGACCTCTGCAAACCTCGGAAGGACTCCGTTTACGAGCCTTTCCGAGGTCAGCCGATATGCGCCATTTGGCTCCGGCGCACCCCCCCCCCCCCCCACCTCCAGGCTAAATGCAGTACTGCAGGCTCCATTAGCTTGAATTCTGCTTGTTTTGTGAGACGACACTCGCAAACCGAGTCAGATTTTTTTTTAAAGTGGCTCGTCTTTCAAAATGCTCGTTAACCGCGTTGTTCGTAAACCGAGGTTCCTCTGTAGAACGTTTTTGAACAGGCGTTTAGGAGCATTTCAATTTTTTCTGACCAAAGTTTTTTTTTTCCGCCTCTAAATGCTGAGCTTAGAATCTGACTGTAAATGTTCTAATGTGGATGGATACATCGGAGAACGTTGAGACGCCGCTACAGACAAAACGCAAAACTCCTCTAGATCTTGGCTTGTGACCCCGACTATGAAACTCTTCTCCTGCACCGGCCTCGGCTTGTGACCCCCGACTACGAAACTCTTCTCCTGCACCGGCCTCGGCTTGTGACCCCCGACTACGAAACTCTTCTCCTGCATCGACCTTGGCTTGTCGTGCGCAGTAGGGAACCAGGATATGAAGCCGCAAAGCTTCCCTTACTGAAGATGGCGGCGGCAGCATCCGAGAGCTGAAGGAGAGATCGGCTTCCGTGGGGGGACGGGGACGCGGGCGCCCTGGACAGGTAAGTGTCCTGATTTTAAAAGTCTGCAGCTGCGGTAATTGTAGCGGTTGACTTAAATTTTATTTTTTTCGGTGGAACTCCCCTCTAAGGGAGATGAAGTAAAGAAAAAGAAATCCAGGTATGAATATTCTATACAAAGTTGCATTCGGACCAAAATATCTCGGTATGTCCCCTGCCTGTGGCTCGGCTCCTCCGGCTTTTTGTCTGGAAGTCGTTTTATTTGTGCATTGCCCCTCCCCCGCTGTCATCGCGTCAGACGTGTTCACTGATAATCACCATCTCCAGTAATTAGGACAGAGATACGATTATCATCCACCATCTGCCAATTAGTGACGTTGGCGATCTGTAGATTGCACTGTATATGGCGGCAGCTGAGACCTCTGGGGCGGGATATAGTGGCAGGTGACGCCCCCGGGGGCTGTATATGACATTAGTGGCAGGTGAGGAGCCTTTCAGCAGGTGAGGTGTACAGTGACTTCACAATGCCCTAGACCAGTGGTTCCCAACCTTTCTAGTGCCGTGACCCCTTGATAAAATTTCCCAAGTTGTGGGGACCCCCAACAGTAAGAAAAAAATTGTAGCCAGGGTTGTCAGCACCCAAGGCAAGACAAGTAATTTTCGCCCCTAACCAACGGACATTTAGCGCTCCCTGAGTGCCTTCCACTCGTACAGTATTAAAACCCCATATAGTACATTTCAGGACGTACCACTCTCTTTATTCTCGATTCTTTCCCTTTTATCTCTCTCTATCCTAATTTTCTTTTTCTTTTTTTCCCCCTATCCCTCTCTCTAGCCGTTTTTCTTGTTTCTCTTATTCTTTCTCTTTCTTTTACTTTGTTCCTCCCCCTCTTTTCCTCTCCCTTCCATGTATTCTCAAATTTTTGCCTTCTCTTACTCCTTGGTGGGGGGTGGGGGGCTATGGGATTAGTGGCAATGCTGGGGGGAGTTCTGATCAGCCAACTTAGGTGCTTTTTTTTTTTTTTTTAGGTGCTCTTAATCAAGGTCATCTGTTGATCGGAGAACTGTAATGGGAACTTTTAATGGCAACTATAATCACAGGTGTGTTACTTACTGTGTCTCTGGCTTTACTGTGTCTCCAACTTTGTGGTGTCTCGTAGCAGTGACACCTATGCCGAAATCAGGAGATTGGGTCTCCTCCAGCCCCTCCCACTTCACATTTCTCACCAGTCAGCTGACCTCTAGTCTCTGCCCCCCAGTCATGCCGTGAAGTCATGGGGTGTGTTTTATGCATATTAACTGTGACCCGACGTGATTAACGTTTTTTACGAACGGCGCATGCGCCGTCCGTGTACATATCCCAGTGTGCATTGCACCGCATACTAGCGCATTACTGCAGAGGTTTCCATCTTCAACCGATCTTTCTTTCGGGTCCGCGGGCTCTGGCAGCTTGATTAGCCAAAGCCATGATGACTAGACGTGCAGTTTGTGTGGTTTCGATTTTTTTTTTTTTTTTCGGATTTTGACAAATAAGTTAATTTTGAAATTTCCGAATTCAGAATTTCCGAAATGACAATTCGTAAAATTTAATTCGTAAACTTGAAATTTCGTAAAATTCTGAAAATCGGAAAATTCGAATTCGGAAATTCAGAAATTCGAAAATCAAAATTTTCTGATTTTCGACTTTCAGTATTTTTGAATTTCAGAAGTCGAAAATCTTAAAATTTTGATTTCCGAATTTCTGAGTTCCGAATTTTCGAATTTCCCTGAAAACAGCTAAAAAACGAAAATGAACAAATTTTTCGGCAGTGCACGTGTCTAACGATGACATCACTCTCGTGCACGCGCAGAGGAGTCACGGCCGCGGCACATCGATCTGAAGGAACGGCACGAGTATGCCATTCCTTCATGCTCCGGTGACGTCGCGGTGCACGTTTAGGAGTTGGTTCGATTTTATTTTTTTTCTACTTGCAGGTAAACTTATAATAAAGATTACTTGTAGGTAAAATGAATGAAGGTTTGCTACCACTTTAACCACCTCAATAACGGGGGGCACTTCCCCCCCTTCCTGCCCAGGCAAATTTTCAGCATTCAGCGCTGTCGCACTTTGAATGACAATTGCGCGGTCGTGCTACACTGTAACCATGTGACATTTTTATCATTTTCTTCACACAAATAGAACTTTCTTTTGGTGGTATTTAATCACTCCTAGGTTTTTTATTTTTTCCACAAAAAAAAAGACCAAAAATGTTGATTAAAAAGTTTTTCTTAGTTTGTCAGTACATTTTGCAAATAAGTAATTTTTCTCCTTCACTGATGGGCGCTGATGAGGCGACACTTGGGGGCGCTGATGAGGCGACACTTGGGGGCGGTGATGAGGCGACACTTGGGGGCGCTGATGAGGTGACACTTGGGGCCGCTGATGAGGCGACACTTGGGGGCGCTGATGAGGTGACACTTGGGGGCGCTGATGAGGTGGCACTGATAAGGAGGTACGAATATGCTGCACTTATGGGCATTAATGAGCACTGATAGGCGGCACTGGTGGGAACAGATAGGCTGCATGGATATGGAGCATTGGTGGGTGGCCTTGATAGCCAGTACTGACTGGCATCACTATTGGCCAATAATTGCTGGCACTTGTGGGCACTGAAAACTGGCACTTGTGGGCACTGATTGCTGTTAGGGGTGGGCAATAATTGCTGGCACTGGTTGGCACTTAATTGTAATCAGGGGACTGATTACAAATAAGTGCCAACCAGTGCTTACATCCCTAGATGTCCCCTGTGAGGAGATGCCACTGATCGGCTCTCCTCTCCTCACACTCTGTCAGTGTGAGGGAAAGAGAGCCGATAACCGGCATCTCCGTGCTTACATGTGATCGGCTGTGATTGGTCACAGTCGATCACATTGTTAAAGAACCGCGGCCGTGCAGCGTGGCGATCGCTGCCATGTTGCCGCGCGCCAGAGCGCTCGTTCTGAGTGGCTGTCACATGATGTCCACCCAGACACAAGAGCCGTCCAGCCGTGGGCGGGCAGCAAGCAGGGCAGCCATCAGGCCCCTCACACAGCTTCAGGCATGGGCCCCCTGGAGAATTAAAAACCGGGGGGGGGGGGGGGGGTTCTGCCCCGAATTGCGAGCCGGGGGGGGGGGGGTGCTGCAGCAAGTTGAGAAGCGGGGGGTTGCCCAAAACGACAGTAGCATCTCACTCAGCTCCTCCTCCAGGCCGCAAACTAAAAGTGAAAGTGTGGGACCATTCGAGCCCCTTGGAGGTGTAATGCCTGTACCCCCCTGATGGCGGCAAGCGGTTAAAGTGTGTCCAAATCCAAAACCAAAAAATGTCATATATTGCATAGTGACCCCATTGGAAGATTTCCCCTCAATTGCTGTTCTGGGGACAAAGATAAAGAGGACAAATAGAGAAGGTGGTTCTTCTTACTCCACTCCATCCAAATCGAAGGTTTTGCCTTCAGTTGTACTTTGGGAAATGTTCTCACCACGATGTACGATGTTGTCCTATACCAGAAGATTCTATATAAGCCCGGACAGCCATGTAATACATTCCTCTATCTTCCATAAACTGATCTGCTACTTGTGCAGTTTTCAGGACCATATTAGATGACAAACATCTCATGAAGTTCTGGACTCAAACTAGGGTCATCGTCCAACCCTTTGAAGATAACGATCCATCATGCGCGAGCCCAAATTATTTACAATGATATCGATATTATTCTTCTAGAAGATCCTGCAAGAGGTAATATGTGGCTTGGAGTAGGAAGTGAGTCTTCCATCTCTATAGATAGGCGCTTTGGCTACCAAGGGAGTCATGGAGGGGTTTGGGAAAATTCATATCCGATCCTTGACTCCCTGTTGGCTTTGACGTTAGTCACCAACATTCCCGGGTGTAATGGTCAGATTTTGTTTGTAAGCATACAATGTGTGTGAGAATCTTACATACAGTATAATTCATTGAGGTGACTATTTTCATATTCAAAGTCAATGAAAAGAAATTAAGATGTAACAAGCTGGATCGTGCAAACACGTTTGAGAGAGGCAATCATTTGGCCTCAACCTCAACCCATTGGAACAAGCGCCATACACCTACATGGTCGGATTTATGAGTTTTCTCATTAGTCTCTTTGGCAACAGAAGCTTTACGGATAGGATCAAGTTGCCCCGTTGAGGGAGATAGAGCCATAGGTTAGGTACTCTGCCGACCATGGGAGACCTCCTGAAGTTGTAGGTTCAAATCTGCATCATGGCTTTCACCACCAAAGGGGTCTCTGCAAGTGAAGTATTTTAACAGCTAGCCATATCCAACAGAGACGTCCTGGAGATGTGGGGTTTAAACTGTACCTTGGCTGCTTGAACAAACCACTTTGTTGCCTTGTGTCCCAACCGTTCAGTCCTTAACTCCCTCCAGAGAGACAACCATGGACCTAAAACAAACCAACCTATTGGCACAAACAGCGTACACCTGTGTGGGCTATTCTATGAGTTTTCTCAATATTTGCTTTAGAAGAACCACAACTCCAGGTGGTGCAGCCACAGCATGCAGGTTAAGTACTCTGATGGGGGTTTGAATCCCTATGTTGACTCTTTGGACAAGTCCTCAACTCCCTCTGAACATTGTTCCATAAGTCACTGACTCATTGGAACAAAGACCGTACACCTACATGGTCTGATTTATGAGAAACTTTGACAATGGCAACTTTAAGGATGGGATCAAGTTGATCAATTGATTGGTGATGGAGCCATAGCATGGAGGTTTGGTACTCAACTAACCATGGGTGAACTCTTGAAGTTGTAGGTTCAAATCTCCACTTTGGTTTTCACCACCAAAAGGGCCTCCGCAGGTTAAGTACTTTGACAGATAACCATGGGCGACTTCCTTGAGATGTTGGGTTCCAGCCTCCTTGAACAAGCCACTTTGTTGCCTTGTGTCCCAAAGTTCAGTCCTTTAACTCCCTTTGAGAGACAACCATGGACCTAAACCACCAACCCATTGGAACAAACAGCGTACACCTATGCGGGCTATTCTATGAGTTTTCTCAATATTCACTTTGGCAGTGGAAGCTTTAAATTGAGAACAATTTACCCCAACTCCAGGTGGTGCAGCTATAGCATGCAGGTTAAGTACTCTGCCGGCCAGCATAGCCATGTAAGACTGCCTGGAGACGTGGGTTCGAATCCCTATTTGAACGAGTCCTCAACTCTCTTTGAGCATTGTTCCATAAGTCACCAACCCATAGGAAAGACCATAGCCTGAGTTTTCTCATTATCCGCTTCAGCAATGAAAACTTTAATATGGGAACAAGTTACCCATCATCCTGGTGATGCAGCCATAGCACGCAGGTTAAGTACTCTGACGGCCAGCGTAGCCATGGGAGACTTCCTGAAGGACGTGGGTTCGAATCCCCATGTTGGCTCTCACCAGCGAAGGGGCCGCCATTTGCAGGTTAAGTACTCTGACGGCCAGCGTAGCCATGGGAGGCTTCCTGAAGACGTGGGGTTTCAACCTCACGTTGGCTCCTTGTGACCTTGGACAAGTCACTTCGTCGCCATGTGTCCCCACCTTCAGTCCTTAGATTGTAGGGAGCGTTTAACTTGTGTTGTTGCTGAGCATGCTCAGAAATAACTAATTATATATATATATATATATATATATATATATATATATATATATATATATATATATATATATATATATATATATATATATATATATATATATATATATATATATATATATATAAAACCAAGCCACCTAAAGGAAGCTGGGTGGCTTGTTAGATTTTTTCATAAAACATTCTTCTGTTTGATCGACCCAACAAAGTATCCATTTACACAATGCCACCTTCTACACAATGCCACCTTCTCAACACACCTAGAGAACTACAAGCACATCTCAGGAAGGGCTCACCGGGACTCGAACCGGGGACAGCTTCATACTACACAGAGGAAACACTCCATAATCCATGAGCTTAACCTCCAAGCCAACCCTTCTGGTGATCACCACATCTCGTTATTGGGTTTTATGTTGGGTAGATTTCTTTGGCAGCCCACCCTATAAGAGATAACATTTGTCATCACTCAACCACTAATCCTTGTAGAGTACTCAGTAAGTCTCCTGGCCACTAAGTGTATCCTCCAGGCGTTTACATAGGTTCAAATCCTACCTTTGTCTTTGACCTGAACATTTGGAAAACTAGTTTTCTGGTGTAGTGGATGATTATCTTTCTAAACCAACATGAAAATCTTAATAGTTTTTTCAGAGTCTCGGAAATCAAATGAATCGAGTTCCAGAGAGGAGCCATGAGTGTGTCATCATGACCTGAAGGAGACCACCACATCTGTGAAACATGGTGGAGGGAGTGTTCTGGCTGCCAATGGACTCTATGAAATATTAGCCGCCCACATTCTGTAAAACCCGATGGGGCGGCCCTTCACAGGACAGAAGAACACTGACCACCAGCCCATTGGAACAAACAGCGTAGACCTGTGTGGGCTATTCTATGGGTTTTCTCAATATTCGCTTTGGCAGTGGAAGCTTTAAGATGAGAGCAAGTTATCACATACCCAGGTGATGCAGCCATAGCATGCGGGTTAAGTACTCTGACGGCCAGCGTAGCCATGGGAGACTTCCTGAAGACGGGGGTTTGAATCCCCATGTTGGCTCTCACCAGCGAAGGGGCCGCCATTTGCAGGTTAAGTACTCTGACAGCCAGCGTAGCCATGGGAGACTTCCTGAAGACGGGGGGTTTGAACCTCATGTTGGCTCCTTGGACAAGTCACCTTGTGTCCCCACCCTTCCCTTAGATTGTAGGGAACGTTTAACTTGTGTTGTTGCTGAGCATGCTCAGAAATAACTAATGCTGTATATATAAAACAAGCCACCTGACTGCTGGGTGGCTTGTTGTATTTTCTCTAAAACATTCTTCTTGATCCCTCACCAAAGATTTCTACCCAATGCCACATCCTCTACACACCTAGAGAGCTACAAGCACATCTCAGGAAGGGCTCACCGGGACTCGAACCGGGGTCAGCTCCATACTACACAGAGGAAACACTCCATAATCCATGAGCTTAACCTCCAAGCCATCCCTTTCGGGGATCACCACATCTCGTTATTGGGTTTTATGTTTAGTAAATTTCTTTGGCAGCCCACCCTATAAGAGCTCACATTTGTAAAAGCTCCACCACCAATCCTTGTAGAGTACTCGGTAAGTCTCCTGGCCACCAAGTGCATCCTCCAGGGGTTTCCATAGGTTCAAGTCCCATCTTTGACTTCAACCTTAACATTTGGAAAAAAATCTTTTTCGGGTGTAATTGTTGGATATCTTTATAGTTTTTTTCAGTCTTGGAAAACAAATGGATTGTGTTCCAGAGAGGAGCCATGAGTGTGTCGTAAAAGAAAGGAGACCTGAAACATGGTGGCCGCCGATGGACCCGGGTCTCATTTTTATGGATGAGTTCTGACAGAAGCAGAGCAGAGTGATTCAAGAGATGTAGAGGACTACGATGTATTATCAGCCTAGATTGGACCAAATTCTGCAAAACCGATGGGACGTCCCTTCACAGGACAGAACACCGACGCAAAGTATACTGCAAAGGGCAACCCAAGAGCTGTGGAAGGCAACGATGGAGTTGAATATTCTTCAGTCCCCCTGACCTCTATTTATTTCACTGGATGAAGATGGAAAGATCGATGAAGAAGAAGCAGCTAAAGACAGAAGCAGTGTTGGCCTTGCCAGGGGTCACCAGGGAGGGAGCCCAACATAGGACCCCGTCTATGGGCACTATATACAAAGCAGCCAATGGAGGGGTGATTTACTAAAGGAAAATAGGCTGTTCACTGGGCAAGGGAATTTCCCTTTAGCTTAGACTAGAGCATGAGGTGAGGCTCTCTGAATGTTATCACTTAAAGCGGAGATCCACACAAAAATGGAACCTCCGCTTTTCAGAGGCCTCCCCCACTCCAGTGTCACATTTGGCACATCCCCGCCCCCCCCCCCCGTTGTCTTCTGGGAAACACACAGGTCTCACAGGTGAGGGCAGCCGAGAGCCGGGCGATTAATCGGTTTTGGCTGCCGACATCACGGGCACCCTGGCCAGGTAAGTGTCCATATTTTAAAAGTCAGCAGCTGCGGTATTTGTAGCTGCTGACTTTTGAAGTGGTTGTAAACCAGGGGTCTTCAAACTACGGCCCTCCAGGTGTTCAGGAACTACAATTCCCATCATGCCCAGTCATGTCTGTGAATGTCAGAGTTTTACAATGTCTCATGGGATGTGTAGTTCCACAACAGCTGGAGGGCCGTAGTTTGAGGATCCCGGTTGTAAACCCTCAGGGACAGGTTACACCTACAGGTAAGCCCAGCCTAGATTAAGGCTCACCTGTAGGTGCTTGCAATATCTCCGAGACCTACACGGTCTTGGAGATGTTTGCAATTTCCCCGAGCGACAACTTCAATGGCGCATGCGCCGTCTTGAAAGGGCACGCTGTGCCGTTTCAAGCTGTGAAAAGTGGTTCCCGCACGCAACGCGCGGGAGTGACGTCACGCGACTCTGGCCAGTTAGAGAGCCATAGTTCACAGCCCCCGGAAGAAGAGGGGTAAAGATGGACGCTCTCGCTGCCAGCGTGGAAGACGGCGAAATTGCGGGCTTCTACTGCAGGTAAGCATCACATAATGGGCTACTATGCAATGCAATGCGATGCATAGTAGCCCATTATGCTTTACCTTTGCAGGAAAATATAGAGGAAGTAAACCCAACCAGGGTTTACTTCCGCTTTAAAAACAAAAAAATTCTGCGGACCTCCGCTTCGGGCCCGGACTGGCCATAGGGCATATGCCCGGTGGGCCACGGGCATGTCATGTCTCCCCCCAGTGTAACGTGCAGGGGGTCCAAAACTGTTAAGGGGGTGTCTGTGTAACAAACTGTGGGGGACTGTGTAATGTAAAAGGGCCCAGAGATGCAGGGTGCTGTGTAATGTAAAGGGGCCCAGAGGTGCAGGGTGCTGTGTAATGTAAAGGGGCCCAGAGGTGTAGGGTGCTGTGTAATGTAAAATGGTGCAGGGTGCTGTGTAATGTAAAGGGGTCCAGAGGTGCAGGGTGCTGTGTAATGTAAAGGGGCCCAGAGGTGCGGTGCTATGTAAAGTAAAGGGGTCCAGAGGTGCAGGGTGCTGTGTAATGTAAAGGAGTCCAGGGTGCTGTGTAATGTAAAGGGGTCCAGAGGTGCAGGGTGCTATGTGATGTAAAGGGGTGCAGGGTGCTGCATAATGTAAGGGGTCCAGAGGTGCAGGGTGCTGTGTAATGTAAAGGGGTCCAGAGATGCAGGGTGCTGTGTAATGTAAAGGGGTCCAGAGGTGCAGGGTGCTGGAACCCCACATCCCATCATTAACCACCCCCCCCCCCTCCTGGCTGCTCCGTCTAAAATGCCCGGGCCTATTTTTTGTCCGCTCCGCTTCACATGCAAGCAAAAATAAAACCATTTCCCCTTGCGTGTGATTGGGGATTCCTTTCAAAGTGTTTTTTTCTTTTTTTTTTATCACATTCACCCGGCAAATAGAAATTTCCCTGAACAGCCCGTTTACCTTCAGGAAATAAACCCCCCATTAGGATTTGTAACAAAGTATTGAAGACGATCGTCATATGATATTATCCACCAACGTGGGTGTGTCCAGGTGATCGGAACGATGGTGGACGGCGTGTGAAAAGAGCTGCAATTCCTAATCAGCTTATCCGTGGATTTTGTTACGCCACCGCGGCTTTAAATAAGTGCGTCACGTCGCGGGACCTCATCCTAAATTACATATTCATTCGACTCGGAGGTTTGGGGATTACTAGAACTGGAGATAAAATGTGTATTGTCCGTTCACAGAATCATTTAACCACTTCCCTGCCGGACCAAATCCCACACTTCCCTGCCGGGCCAAATCCCACACTTCCCTGCCGGGCCAAATCCCACACTTCCCTGCCGGGCCAAATCCCACACTTCCCTGCCGGGCCAAATCCCACACTTCCCTGCCGGGCCAAATCCCACACTTGCCTGCCGGGCCAAATCCCACACTTGCCTGCCGGGCCAAATCCGACACTTCCCTGCCGGGCCAAATCCGACACTTCCCTGCCGGGCCAAATCCGACACTTCCCTGCCGGGCCAAATCAGACACTTCCCTGCCGGGCCAAATCAGACACTTCCCTGCCGGGCCAAATCCCACACTTCCCTGCCGGGCCAAATCCCACACTTCCCTGCCGGGCCAAATCCCACACTTGCCTGCCGGGCCAAATCCCACACTTCCCTGCCGGGCCAAATCCCACACTTCCCTGCCGGGCCAAATCCCACACTTCCCTGCCGGGCCAAATCCCACACTTCCCTGCCGGGCCAAATCCGACACTTCCCTGCCGGGCCAAATCCGACACTTCCCTGCCGGGCCAAATCCGACACTTCCCTGCCGGGCCAAATCCGACACTTCCCTGCCGGGCCAAATCCCACACTTCCCTGCCGGGCCAAATCCCACACTTCCCTGCCGGGCCAAATCCCACACTTCCCTGCCGGGCCAAATCCCACACTTCCCTGCCGGGCCAAATCCCACACTTCCCTGCCGGGCCAAATCCCACACTTCCCTGCCGGGCCAAATCCCACACTTCCCTGCCGGGCCAAATCCCACACTTCCCTGCCGGGCCAAATCCCACACTTCCCTGCCGGGCCAAATCCCACACTTCCCTGCCGGGCCAAATCCCACACTTCCCTGCCGGGCCAAATCCCACACTTGCCTGCCGGGCCAAATCCGACACTTGCCTGCCGGGCCAAATCCGACACTTCCCTGCCGGGCCAAATCCGACACTTCCCTGCCGGGCCAAATCCGACACTTCCCTGCCGGGCCAAATCCGACACTTGCCTGCCGGGCCAAATCCGACACTTCCCTGCCGGGCCAAATCCGACACTTCCCTGCCGGGCCAAATCCGACACTTCCCTGCCGGGCCAAATCCGACACTTCCCTGCCGGGCCAAATCCGACACTTCCCTGCCGGGCCAAATCCGACACTTCCCCGCCGGGCCAAATCCGACACTTCCCCGCCGGGCCAAATCCGACACTTCCCCGCCGGGCCAAATCCCACACTTCCCCGCCGGGCCAAATCCGACACTTCCCCGCCGGGCCAAATCCGACACTTCCCCGCCGGGCCAAATCCGACACTTCCCCGCCGGGCCAAATCCGACACTTCCCCGCCGGGCCAAATCCGACACTTCCCCGCCGGGCCAAACCCGACACTTCCCCGCCGGGCCAAACCCGACACTTGCCTGCCGGGCCAAACCCGACACTTCCCTGCCGGGCCAAACCCGGCACTTCCCTGCCGGGCCAAATCCGACACTTCCCTGCCGGGCCAAATCCGACACTTCCCCGCCGGGCCAAATCAGACACTTCCCCGCCGGGCCAAATCAGACACTTCCCTGCCGGGCCAAATCCGACACTTCCCTGCCGGGCCAAATCCCACACTTCCCTGCCGGGCCAAATCCCACACTTCCCTGCCGGGCCAAATCCCACACTTGCCTGCCGGGCCAAATCCGACACTTGCCTGCCGGGCCAAATCCGACACTTCCCTGCCGGGCCAAATCCGACACTTCCCTGCCGGGCCAAATCCGACACTTGCCTGCCGGGCCAAATCCGACACTTCCCTGCCGGGCCAAATCCGACACTTCCCTGCCGGGCCAAATCCGACACTTGCCTGCCGGGCCAAATCCGACACTTCCCTGCCGGGCCAAATCCGACACTTCCCTGCCGGGCCAAATCCGACACTTCCCCGCCGGGCCAAATCCGACACTTCCCCGCCGGGCCAAATCCGACACTTCCCCGCCGGGCCAAATCCCACACTTCCCCGCCGGGCCAAATCCGACACTTCCCCGCCGGGCCAAATCCGACACTTCCCCGCCGGGCCAAATCCGACACTTCCCCGCCGGGCCAAATCCGACACTTCCCCGCCGGGCCAAATCCGACACTTCCCCGCCGGGCCAAACCCGACACTTCCCCGCCGGGCCAAACCCGACACTTGCCTGCCGGGCCAAACCCGACACTTCCCTGCCGGGCCAAACCCGGCACTTCCCTGCCGGGCCAAATCCGACACTTCCCTGCCGGGCCAAATCCGACACTTCCCCGCCGGGCCAAATCAGACACTTCCCCGCCGGGCCAAATCAGACACTTCTCTCCTACGTGTAAAATCCATATTTACCTCAGAACCCGCAAACATTTTATATAAATCGATATATTATTAGCAGAGGCCCTAGAGAATAAACTGGGGGGTGTTGCAATTTTTTATGTAATGCGGTATTTGCGCAGCGGCTTTTTTTAATTGAAAAAAAAAAAATACACTTTAACCGCTTGAGGACCGCTGCACGACGACAAAATGGCACGGCTGGGCACAAGGGCGTACAGGTACATCCCCTTTAACCACTTGCCGACCAGCAGGTCGGCTCAACTGCGCGGAATCACGTAATTATACGTCATTTCGCATTTTAGCCATTAGGGGCGTGTGCGCGCCCCTGGTGCCGGCAGGCACGATCACCGCCGGGCACCAGCGATCACTCATTACAGGTCCTGTCAGGGGGAGAAATGCCTGATCATCTGTTCATGCAATGTATGATCTGTCATTTCCCCAAGTCAGTCCCCTCCCCCCTTCAGTTAGAACACACCCAGGGAACATGATTAAGCCCCTCCTCGCCCCCTAGTGTTATCCCCTTCACTGCCAGTGACATTTTTACAGTAATCAATGCATTCTTATAGCACTGATCGCTATAAAAATGCCAATGGTCCCAAAAATGTGTCCGCCATAATGTCGCAGTACCAATAAAAATCGCAGATCGCCGCCATTACTAGTAAAAAAAAAAAAATATTAATAATAATGCCATAAAACTACCCCCTATTTTGTGTACGCCAAAACTTTTGCGCAAACCCATCAATATACGCTTATTCCGATTTTTTTTTAGAAAAATATGTAGAAGAATACGTATCGGTCTAACTTTAAACTGAGGAAAACGCCTCCCATCAACTTCAACGCAAACGTCTCCCATTGACTGCAATAAAAAAAACGCCTCCTTTTGACGTCAATGGAAAATCACCTCACTTTCACATCAATGCAAAAATCGCCCATCAATAGCAATCCTATGAGTTCATGGGTTCACAAATTCTGCCCGTGATCTCAAAACGCAGGTTCGGGGGGGGGGGTCATTATTTTCAATGGCACCTAAAACGCGGTGCGGTTTTGCCACGACTGTCGTGCAGCAATCAATGCAAAACCGCATTGCGTGAAGCTCGTCGCCCTAAAAGAAGCTCCTGCTGCTTTTTGGGGGCAAGTAGCTTGACATGTCATTTGTCGGGATCGCTGCGCATGTAAAAGGTGCCACTCATGATAATGACCCCGAAACCTGCGTTTTGAGACCAAAATGCCCCGGTGTGAAAGGGGCGGGCCTTAACGTAGAGGACACCGGAGCTTGATTTGGCTGCTCAGCATGCGCTTGTCTCGAGCATCGTCTGTGTGCGGGGGTATAACGTTTATTTCTTCTCATTGGGGGCGGGGCCTCATTTACTCACTCAGCAGAGTCTGCTGAGCATTAAGAGAGCCAGACCCTCCCCTTTCCTGACAAGCACCCAATCACTGCCCGTCACACTGCCAGGTCTCTCCCCTCCCAGATGTGGTGCTGGAGACGGGCAGGGAGGCAAGAAGGAGCCTAAACAGCGCAAATGTTACAAACATTAAAAGTTTAAGTCACCGTAAAGCCCCTTTCATTTTTACTGCTCCGCCCATTTCCCCCAACAGGTACTGCTCCGCCCAGGTCCCCCAACGGGTACTGCTCCGCCCAGGTCCCCCAACGGGTATTGCTCCGCCCATTTTCACCAACGCTACTGTTCCGCCCAGGTGCCCCAATGGGTACTGCTCCACCCAAGTTGCCCAATGGGTACTGCTCAACCTGTGTCCCCAATGGTTACTGCTCCGCCCCTGTCCCCCAATGGGTACTGCTCCCCCAATGGGTACCGCTCCACCCGTGGCCCCCAATGTATACTGCTCTACCCATGTCCCCCAACAGCTATCGCCCCCACCCGTGTCCCCCAAGGGGTACTGCTCCACCCATGTCCCCCGACGGGTATTGCCCCACCCGTGTCCCCAATGGGTACTGCTCCACCCGTATCCCTCAAGGGCTACTGCTCTGCCCATGTCCCCCAATGGGTACTGCTCCCCCATGTCCCCCAATAGGTACCGCTCCACCCGAGCCCCCCAATGTATACTGCTCTACCCATGTCCCCCAATGGGTACCGCTCCACCTGTGCCCCCCAATGGGTACCGCTCTACCCATGTCCCCCAATGGGTACCACTTCACCCTTGCCCCCCAATGTATACTGCTCTACCCATGTCCCCCAATGGGTACTGCTCCGCCCGTGTGCCCAAACTGGTACTGCTCCAAGCATGTCCCCCATCAGGTATCGCCTCACCCGTGCGCACCAATGGGTACTGCTTCACCCGTGTTCCCTCAATGGCAAGTCCCTCAATGGGTACTGCTCCACCCATGTCCCCCAACGGGTATAGCTCCAGCCGCGTCCACCAATGGGTACCACTCCACCCGTGCCCCCCAACGTATACTGCTCTACCCATGTCCCCCAATGGGTACCAATTCACCCTTGCCCCCCAATGTATACTGCTCTACCCATGTCCCCCAATGGGTACTGCTCCGCCCGTGTGCCCAAACTGGTACTGCTCCACGCGTGTCCCCCATCAGGTATCGCCTCACCCGTGCGCACCAATGGGTACTGCTTCACCCGTGTTCCCTCAATGGCAAGTCCCTCAATGGGTACTGCTCCACCCATGTCCCCCAACGGGTATAGCCCCAGCTGCGTCCACCAATGGGTACCGCTCCACCCGTGCCCCCCAACGTATACTGCTCTACCCATGTCCCCCAGCAGGTATCGCCCCACCCGTGCCCACCAATGGGTACTGCTTCACCCATGTCCCCAATGGGTACCGGTTGACCTAAACCCAGTAGATTGTACAACAATGTTTAATGTATGTGACCCTCCAATTCATATGTTAAATGAAAAAAATAAACATAAAAAAGGGACACAGTGGTATTTGTACAAAACTTTATTTACAAAATTTTCAACCACTTTTATAAAAACATGTGCAATACACCAACAACATTACAATGACTAATAAAAGACAAAAACATAGGTGGTCCTAACAAGGGCACAAACCACACGCGTATCTGTAACCACCAATCAGATGTCACAGTTTATTCCTGACAATAAGGCTCACATCGCTTGGCTTTTTTTTTTGTTTATTTAAAGGGGACCGGTCAGCATGGCCCAGGCGGGTTCTAGTCCTGTGCTCACCGCTGCGAGTGCCGGCCAGAGGAAGCTCCAGACGCCTAAATACAGCAAGAAAAATATCCTATGGGTCGCATATCAAACCAAACCTTCTGTGATAGAGTATGTGTCAGCCTGAGCCTGGACTCCAGACAGGCCACGCCCCCACCAACGCGTTTCGTTCTGCCCCGCAGAGCTTAATCACTATGATTAAGCTCAGGGCGACGGAGCAAAATGCTTTGGGGGGAGTGGCCTGGTGGGAAGCCCAGCCAGCAAACCCGCTGTATGTGGCAGCCTCAGCTCCAGCCAGGCCACGCCCCCTTCATGTTTCGCTCTGCTCCCGATGCTTAATCCGTATGATTAAGCTCAGAGGAGCGGAGTGAAATGCTTTAGGGGGGTGGCCTGGCTGAAGCCCAGCCAGCAAATCCGCTGTATGTGCTCAACGTGTGTGGTTCTACCCCTCTGAGCCTAATCCCCATGATTAAGCTCTGAGGGGTGGAGGGAAACATGTTGGGGGGAGTGGCCTGGCTGGAGCACAGACAGCAAACCGGCTGTATGTGGCAGCCTCAGCTACGGCTAGGCCACGCCCTTTAATTCCGCCTTTTGGAGAGCTTAATCCTCATGATTAAGCTCTGAGGGGTGGAGGGAAACGTGTTGGGGGGAGTGGCTTGGCTGGAGCACAGCCAGCAAACCCACTGCATGCTGTAGCTCCAGCCAGGCTACACCTTCAGCGTGTTTCACTTCGCCCCCCTCAGAGCTTAATCCGCATGATTAGGCCCCGAGGGGTGTGGGAAATGTGTTAGGGGAGTGGCCTGGCTGGAGCCCAGCCAGCAAACCCACAATGAGTATATGGGAGCCTCAGCTTGGGCTCCACCCTCAACGCGTTGCGCTCCATGATTAAGTCCTGAGGGGTGGAGCTTAATATGTTGGGAGTGTGGCCTGGCTGAGGCTCTATCACAGCGCGTTTGCTTTAATGTGCGGCCCATGGGATATTTTTCCTGCTACAGTAAAATTGGGTTGCTATGAACTACAACATTCCGCATAACGATCAACCTCTAAAGAACGATCGTGTAAATCTGACTCTGAATGCAGCTTTTATCAGAACAATTTCAGGCGAGCAAAAAGGTTAAAAACCTCCAAAATATACTTCGGCCCTGACCCCTCCCCCGCTTCATGCAAATGGAATAGAGATTTGATAACGTTTATTATGAGCGATCGAGCCTCTTAACTGAGGGCTTCTCCAGCGAACGATCGGTATAAATCATCCAGAAGGCTGCATCCGATATGAACGACACACCTGTGACTGAGCCGTCAGGATCGAGCAGCATTAGGGGGAGGGGCCAGTCCGGTCCTTGCCGAGCGCCCGGACCGGTCTTTCTGCATCGGCTCCCTCAATCCTTGTTGAAGGCGAAGGCGGACAGTTTCTTGTTTGTGGATTGGTCGAGAGGTTTGCGCTTTTTAGAAGCCCCGGAGTCTTGGATCTCTTCTTTTGGGCCTTCCGCCGATTCCTGGTTCTCCTGCGCCATTCGCTTCCTCTTCTTTGAGTCTCCGGAATCGTCTCCTTTGGCCTTCTCCGTCCAAATCTTAAAAAAGAGAAATACATTAAAGAATAAAAAAAGAAATAAGAGACCTCCATACTTCTACAAACGGCTCCTGCAGACTATTGCTCCGGTGTGAACCGAGGGGCGGGACTTGAGGAGGAAAACGTCACAGACTATGAATGTGGTCATCGCCGCGCTCGTGTTCCATCGAGAACGACAAGAAGACTTGGGTGGGGGAGGAGCGCCCGGGGTCCAGGCAAAACGACTTTTGATATTGGGTTCATAGAACGTTTATTGAAAATGTAAACAAGTACATCAGCCCAACGCGTTTTGGGGAAAATGGGCTCCTCCTCCTTCAGGGCTGTTGCTTTGTCCTAGTGGGTGGGATCATTTCCCAAAAGGAATTCTGCATTTCAGACTAAAAAGTGACGGCTAAGGATGCGATTAGGGTTGCACCAATACTTTTGGTCAAGCACTCGCCGATACAGAGTACCAATACTTTGCGGTGCGTCCATACTTTGCATGCGATTTGAACAGCTCCCAAGCCTCCAGCGGCTCTCTCTTCCCCTCAGCCTCCAGCGGCTCTCTCTTCCCCTCAGCCTCCAGCGGCTCTCTTTCTCCCTCAGCCTCCAGCGACTCTCTCTCTCTCCCTCAGCGGCTCTCTCTCTCTCCCTCAGCCTCCAGCGACTCTCTCTCTTCCTCTCAGCCTCCAGCGGCTCTCTCTCTCTCCCTCAGCCTCCAGCGACTCTCTCTCTTCCCCTCAGCCTCCAGCGGCTCTCTCTCTCTCCCTCAGCCTCCAGCGACTCTCTCTCTCTCCCTCAGCCTCCAGCGGCTCTCTCTTCCCCTCAGCCTCCAGCGACTCTCTCTCTCTCTCCCTCAGCCTCCAGCGACTCTCTCTCTCTCTCCCTCAGCCTCCAGCGACTCTCTCTCTCTCTCCCTCAGCCTCCAGCGACTCTCTCTCTCTCTCCCTCAGCCTCCAGCGACTCTCTCTCTCTCTCCCTCAGCGGCTCTCTCTCTCTCCCTCAGCCTCCAGCGGCACTCTCTCTCTCCCTCAGCCTCCAGCGGCTCTCTCTCTTCCCCCTCAGCCTCCAGCGGCTCTCTCTTCCCCTCAGCCTCCAGCGGCTCTCTCTCTCCCTCAGCCTCCAGCTGCGCTCTCTCTCTACCCCCTCAGCCTCCAGCGGCTCTCTCTCTACCCCCTCAGCCTCCAGCGGCTCTCTCTCTCTACCCCCCTCAGTCACCAGCGGCTCTCTATCTACCCCCTCAGCCTCCCGCGGCTCTCTCTCCCCTCAGCCTCCCGCGGCTCTCTCTCCCCCCCCCCCAGCCTCCTGCGGCTCTCTCTCCAGTGGCTCTGTCCCCACCAGCTTTCTTAATCCCCAGCCCCCAGCTGCTCTTTGCCCAGCCTCCAGTGGCTTTCTCTCCCCAGCGGCTTTCTCTTTTCTCAGCCTCCAATAGCTCTCTCAATCCCCAGCCTCCAGCAGCTGTCTCGCTCCAGCAGCTCTCTCTCCTCAGCCTCCAGCGGCTCTCTCAATCAGATCTGAGTAAATGAATGACGCGGCTGTGCGTTTTGGCTGCAAATACACAATAAGATATTATAAGAGCCGTGTGTGAGGTTTGAACCCGTCAGACCAGGATGGACAGGAGCCTATTGGAGGGTCTCGGGATGTAGATACACAACTCGATTGGACAGAAAATGTCCCATCTAACAGGCCTTCTTCTGTGTTGCTGGTATTGAGCGGGTCCAGAACTCGCACAGCCCTCGGCTCACACTAAACCCGACTCACCATCCTCTCCTCATTGGTCAGGGCCCGGAAGCGGCTCATGCCTTCCTTAATGATGTCCGATTCCTCCAGCTCAGCATTCTCCGATGTAATACTCTGCCGATTCTCATCCAGCCACAGCTGGAAGCCGGTCCTGGGTCTGAAAAACAAATGAAAAGCAACGTGATTGGGTTGGACGGATAGGAAGGCCGCTTCTAACTGCCGCTTATGGGCTTTTTTTCAGGGGGAACGCCGTTTCGGCACCTCCAGTCCTGAATGTATGTAATGGCAAGAGGTGACGGGGTGTGCTGGAAGGTCTACTGATGCTGACTGCTGGGGGATCGATTGTCACTGGGGGGGGGATCGATTGTCACTGGGGGGGGGGGGGAATCTATTGTCACTGGGGGGGGGGAATCTATTGTCACTGGGGGGGGGATCGGATCGATTGTCACTGGGGGGAGGGGTCTATTGTCACTGGGGGGGGTCTATTGTCACTGGGGGGGGTCTATTGTCACTGGGGGGGGGTCTATTGTTGTGGGAGACGGTGGGAGATCTGTTGTTGGTTTGGTGGGAGATCTGGATCAGCAGCAGCCGTTACATCTACAAACTGCTAAGTTGCCACACATTACATTTCTGTTTTGGGGTGTAGATACCGTTTTTATTCCTTCTCAACGATTTTTTACCCCCCATGACAGATAATACATTTCCCCATTCAAGACGATAGATCCACATCTACATAGACAGACAAAGATGACAGGTCCTCTTTTCCTACTGCAAGTAACATGTCACTGGTTTGCTTGTCTTTCCTTCTGATGCAACATTGTGCAAACCTCCATTCCCCGGGCCTTTGATGTTTTCAGTCTTTCATATATTTTAATGTCAAGCCGCAGACTGATCACATTACACGTCTGTTACATATGTTCAGCGAGAGGCCACAATCTGCTCCTCGTTAGGCCCGGGTACAAATTGCCATGTTTGTGATCGGAAGCCGAGGAGAGCCGAGGAAACTCATTTTCAAAGAAGTGAGCAAGAGATGCTACTGTCTGCTGGATCGAGGATTTGTAGACACATCGATATAGTTACCAAATACACTACATGGCCAATAGTCGGGTAACACCAGACCATCACATATACCTATATTGTCAAAACTGTATGGACCTCCCTCCAAATCATGGAGTCAAGGTGTTTCTAGTGAAGGGTGGACCAGTTCCATAAAGACATTGGTAAACCAGCGTGGACCAGTTCCATAAAGACATTGGTAAACCAGTGTGGACCAGTTCCATAAAGACATTGGTAAACCAGTGTGGACCAGTTCCATAAAGACATTGGTAAACCAGTGTGGACCAGTTCCATAAAGACATTGGTTGACCAGCGTGGACCAGTTCCATAAAGACATTGGTTGACCAGCGTGGACCAGTTCCATAAAAGACATTGGTTGACCAGCGTGGACCAGTTCCATAAAGACATTGGTTGACCAGCATGGACCAGTTCCATAAAGACATTGGTTGACCAGCATGGACCAGTTCCACAAAGACATTGGTTGACCAGCTCCGTAAAGACGTGGGTTGGCCAGCTCCGTAAAGACGCGGGTTGGCCAGCTCCGTAAAGACGCGGGTTGGCCAGCTCCGTAAAGACGCAGGTTGGCCAGCTCCGTAAAGACGCGGGTTGGCCAGCTCCGTAAAGACGCGGGTTGGCCAGCTCCGTAAAGACGCGGGTTGGCCAGCTCCGTAAAGACGCGGGTTGGCCAGCTCCGTAAAGACGCGGGTTGGCCAGCTCCGTAAAGACGCGGGTTGGCCAGCTCCGTAAAGACGCGGGTTGGCCAGCTCCGTAAAGACGCGGGTTGGCCAGCTCCGTAAAGACGCGGGTTGGCCAGCTCCGTAAAGACGCGGGTTGGCCAGCTCCGTAAAGACGCAAATTGGCCAGCTCCGTAAAGACGCAACTTGGCCAGCTCCGTAAAGACGCGGGTTGGCCAGCTCCGTAAAGACGCGGGTTGGCCAGTTTGGATCAGCTCCATAAGGACATAGTTTAACCAGTTGGTGTGGAGGAACTCCAGTGTCCTGTACAGAGCTCTGACCTCCTCCCTACTGAACACCTTTGGGATGAATTAGAACATCAATGGCAAGCCAGGTCTTCTAATCCAATCAGTATCTGACTTCACAAATGGGCACAAATTTCCAGACACCCTTCAACATTATGTGGAAAGCCTTCCCAGAAGAGAGGAGGGTGGTACAGCAGCTTCACGTCTGAATACCAATATCTTACGAGAACACAGACTGTGGTTCCCACGACCAACAGATCCAACACTACTAAAGTCCTGAGGAAGGGGAAGCCTCAGTTCCTTGAGACGTGTTGGCCATGTTTTAGGTCATACACTAATAAAAAGTGAGAATTGTTCTCCAAACGGATGGAGCTTCCAGCACACCACGGTGTTCCTCACCTACCTCAACAACCTCAACCCCACTGAAAACATTTGAGATTGATTGGAAAGCCAATGGTGAGCCAGGTCTTCTCATCCATCATCAGCAGCCGACCTTAAAAATGGACACAAATTCCCACAGACACCGTCCAAAATCCTGGAAAGTCTCCCCCCCCCCAAGAGTGGGGGATGGTATAGCTGCATGAGAAACTGACACTTCGGAACACAGACCACGGCCCCCAACAGACCAACATTACCAAAGAACCAAAGAAAGGGGTTTCCAATTTCCTGAGAAGCGTTGGCCATGTGTTGGTACAAAAAATATAAAAAAGTCACAAAATGTTCTCCAACTGGCTGGAGTTTCCGAGACCTTCTATTCACACATTCCTCACTTATCTCCACAATCTCAACCCTACTGAGCACCTTTGGGACTAATTGGCATTGTCTGACCTTACAAATGGGCACAGATTCCCACAACTTCTGGAAAGTCTTCATAGATGAGAAGAGCCAGCTCCATACAGACATGGATTGGCCAGCTTGGTGTGGAAGAACTCGAGTGTCCTGCTCGGCGCCCTGACCTCAACCCTACTGAACATCTTTGGGATGAATTGGCATTGTCTGACCTTACAAATGGGCACAGATTCCCACAAATTAAAAAAAAGAACTTCTGGAAAGTCTTCATAGATGAGAAGAGCCAGCTCCATAAAGACTTGGATTGGCCAGCTTGGTGTGGAAGAACTCGAGTATCCTGCTCAGAGTCCTGACCTCAACCCTACTGAACACCGTTGGGATGAATTAGACCACCAATTGTGAGCCAGGTCTTTTCATCCAACATTAAGACATCCAAGACATGGTTGGAGGAACTCGAATTTCCTGACTCTCAACGCTACTCAACACCCTGGGGATGAATCAGAATGCCAATTACATGCCAGGTCTTCTCACCCAACGTCAGTACCTGACCTCACACATGGGCACACATTCCCACAGAAGCTCAGAATCCTGGTGGAAAAACCTTCTAAGAAGAGTAGAGCCAGCTCCATAAAGACACGGTGTGACCAGTTTGGGGTGGAGGAACTCGAGTGTCCTGCACAGAGCCCTGACCTCATCCCTACTGAACACCATTGGGATGAATTGGAACGCCAAATGTGGAACAAATTCCCGCAGACGCCCTCCAAAATCTGGCGACAAGTCTCCCCAGAAGAGTGGAGGATGTTAAAGCCACGAAGTGCGGCAACTCGACATTAAACAGTTATGAAATGAGGTAATCATCACGAGCATATCGGTGTGATGGTCAGGTGACCACGTAGCGTATCCAAAGATAGGACTTCGGATGATGGTATGGAGATGGGGGGGGGGGGGGTGGGGGCTTCCATCTCACCTCAACCAACCATGGGTGGACGTCTACATCAGGAAAATGAGAAGAGGACTGGGGCACCTGGTGTGACACCTTCTTTCACAATACAGGGGAACCTCGGATTACGAGTATAAGCCGTTCCAGGAGAATGCTTGTAATCCAAAGCACTCGCATATCAAAGCGAGTCTCCCAATAGAAGTCAATGGAAACAAAGATAATTCATTCCTCATTGACTTCTATGGCATGCAATACCACATGTGGCCAGATGTGGGGGGCGCCAGAGAGCCCTCAGAAAGGCCTGGGGACAGCTTGGCTGACCTCTGAAACACCTGAGTACGGAGTATTTCCAAACTGCTCCGCTTGGCTCTGGCGCCCCCTGCACCTCAGGCCAAATGTGGTACTGCACACCCCTTTAGCTTGAATTCTGGTCGTTTTGAGAGACAACGCTTGCAAACCAAGTCAGATTTTTTTTTTTTTTAAAGTTGCTCGCCTTTCAAAGCGATCGTTAACCGCGTTGCTCGCAAACCGAGGCTCCACTGTATTATATTAAAGCTTTTGAACTATTAAAACTTTATTATCCCAATTTTCTTTGGAAAGGCGCACTTCTGCTAGCCTTTCATGTCGCAATCTTTAGATAAAACACAAAAGTTGCGTTTGGCAGAATTAGGGCTTCCCTTCGAAGTCTAGTCGCCAATTACATCCAATCATAAATCATCGTTTGTGATCGGATAATGAACCCCGAAATCGGATTAATGTTCAGATTTAAGGATCACCGCCATCCTTTGTGTTACGTTATTACATTAACCTGACTGCGTATAAAGTGCGTGAGAAGAGCCATGGGGTCTGTCGTGTTGTTTGCGTGAGAATCGGACGGGGGGAGGAAATTCGCTTAGTCAGGCAAAGGTCAAGGGGCGGGTCCTGCTGGGAGGAGCGGTGTAGCCAATCGGAAGGCAGGATTCACGTCCTGACCCTTTCCAAATAACAGTTCAAAGCCTGGCTGCCTGTTATGTTATATAAAAGACACAAACAGGGACAGAAGGGGCGCCGCCGACTACAATTAGAGGGGGGGGGGGGGGTACAAAGAGGGAACATGTGGAAAAAATAAAAACACAGTCACCAGCACCGCGCATGTCTGGCCAAGATGGAAACATTCCGCACATCTCTGCAATACATTCACAACATACACCGCGCTGTCCCTTTAAGAAACATTGCAACTACAAATACATGGTGATCCTGCCAAAAATCCAGTGATCTCCCGACTTCGGCCCCATGGGCCACATGCGGCCCCTTGCTTGCCTTTATTAATATATACTTTACAGATTTTAGGCAAGTGGGAGGCCGCCATTGCCGACTATTTTCCTTTCACTGGCTGCTTGGCGGGAAAATGAGAAGAAGTATAGAGAGGGGGAGGGGATGAAATGTGTAGAGGATCAGCATGACAGCCAGGAAACTGGCATCTTCAGGAGGAGGTCAGGCATTGGGCGGAAATCTTACTTTTTGACTTCTTTGTTCTCTGGAGTTGCGGCCGGAGAAGAGATGTGGGCGGGTCTCACATTAGCGGGAGAATTCTTCGGCGTGGATTTGGTTTGGATGCTTTGGAATAACGTAGCCTGACCCTGCGGAGGAAACCAGACGCAGCGTTATCAACCTAAACAGGTGAACCCCCCCTGCCCCCCGCAGATCACCCCGATTCCTGCACCCCTCAGATCACCCCAATTCCTGCACCCCTCAGATCACCCCAAGTCCTGCACCCCTCAGATCACCCCAATTCCTGCACCTCAACCCCTCAGATCTCCCCAATTCCTGCACCTCCCCCCCGCAGATCACCCCAATTCCTGCACCTCCCCCCCTCAGATCACCCCAATTCCTGCACCTCCCCCCTCAGATCACCCCAATTCCTGCACCCCTCAGATCACCCCAATTCCTGCACCCCTCAGATCACCCCAATTCCTGCACCTCAACCCCTCAGATCACCCCAATTCCTGCACCTTCACCCCTCGGGTCACCCCAATTCCTGCACCTCCCCCCCTCGGGTCACCCCAATTCCTGCACCTCCCCCCCGCAGATCTCCCCAATTCCTGCACCTCCCCCCCGCAGATCACCCCAATTCCTGCACCTCCCCCCCTCAGATCACCCCAATTCCTGCACCTCCCCCCCTCAGATCACCCCAATTCCTGCACCTCCCCCCCCTCAGATCACCCCAATTCCTGCACCTCCCCCCCGCAGATCTCCCCAATTCCTGCACCTCCCCCCCGCAGATCACCCCAATTCCTGCACCTCCCCCCCTCAGATCACCCCAATTCCTGCACCTCCCCCCCTCAGATCACCCCAATTCCTGCACCTCCCCCCCGCAGATCACCCCAATTCCTGCACCTCCCCCCCTCAGATCACCCCAATTCCTGCACCTCCCCCCCGCAGATTTCCCCAATTCCTGCACCTCCCCCCTCAGATCTCCCCAATTCCTGCACCTTCACCCCTCGGGTCACCCCAATTCCTGCACCTTCACCCCTCGGGTCACCCCAATTCCTGCCCCCCCCCCCTCAGATCACCCCAATTCCTGCACATTCACCCCCCCTCAGATCACCCCAATTCCTGCACCCCTCAGATCACCCCAATTCCTGCACCTCCACCCCTCAGATCTCCCCAATTCCTGCACCTTCACCCCTCAGATCTCCCCAATTCCTGCACCTTCACCCCTCAGATCTCCCCAATTCCTGCACATTCACCCCCCTCAGATCACCCCAATTCCTGCACCTCCCCCCCTCGGGTCACCCCAATTCCTGCACCCCCCCCCCCCTCAGATCACCCCAATTCCTGCACATTCACCCCCCTCAGATCACCCCAATTCCTGCACCTCCACCCCTCAGATCTCCCCAATTCCTGCACCTCCACCCCTCAGATCTCCCCAATTCCTGCACCTTCACCCCCTCGGGTCACCCCAATTCCTGCACCCCCCCCCCCTCAGATCACCCCAATTCCTGCCTCTTCACCCCGCAGATCACCCCAATTCCTGCACCTCCACCCCTCAGATCTCCCCAATTCCTCCACCTTCACCCCTCAGATCTCCCCAATTCCTGCACCTCCCCCCCCTCAGATCACCCCAATTCCTGCACCTCCCCCCCTCAGATCACCCCAATTCCTGCACCTCCCCCCCTCAGATCTCCCCAATTCCTGCACCTCCCCCCCGCAGATCTCCCCAATTCCTGCACCTCCCCCCGCAGATCACCCCAATTCCTGCACCTTCACCCCTCAGATCACCCCAATTCCTGCACCTCCCCCCCTCAGATCACCCCAATTCCTGCACCTCCCCCCCTCGGGTCACCCCAATTCCTGCACCCCCCCCCCCCTCAGATCACCCCAATTCCTGCACCTTCACCCCTCAGATCACCCCAATTCCTGCACCCCCCCCCCTCAGATCACCCCAATTCCTGCACCTTCACCCCTCAGATCTCCCCAATTCCTGCACCTTCACCCCTCAGATCACCCCAATTCCTGCACCTCCACCCCCCCTCAGATCACCTCAATTCCTGCACCTTCCCCCCCCTCGGGTCACCCCAATTCCTGCACCTCCCCCCCCTCAGATCACCCCAATTCCTGCACCTTCACCCCTCAGATCACCCCAATTCCTGCACCTCCCCCCCAATTCCTGCACCGTCACCCCAATTTCTGCACCTTCACCCCTCAGATCACCCCAATTCCTTCACTCCTCAAGTCACCCCAATTCCTGCACCTTCACTCCTCGGGTCACCCCAATTCCTGCACCTTCACTCCTCGGGTCACCCCAATTCCTGGACCTTCACCCCTCAGATCACCCCAATTCCTGCACCTTCACCCCCTTACATGAGGTGTCCCCATCAGAGTGCCCCCTTACATAAATGTCTGCATCCACCTGGGGGGGTGGCACAGCTAAAATTCAAGAGGGGTGGCACAGCACACCCCCCCGTCCCCTTAGATCTGACCCTGTTTTTAGGTAAAGGTGGACTATCTGAATATGAATCAAAGTCCAGCTAACAACAATGCCTGGGGTGTCACTGAAACAGGAAGAGAGTGGAAATGTACCTAATGGGGACATACCAAGAACCGGACAGAGGTTCCATCCTTTCCCCAATCCAAATGGAAAAATACGATTTACCCGGAGTGCAGATTTATGTATAAGCCTGGGTGGTGGGCGGGGCCTGGGTGGTGGGCGGGGGGCGGTGGATGACACGATAAAGAGCAGATGGTTGTGTGCAGGTGAGCGGTACAGAGATATGACACCGGGGGGGGCGACACATCAATAGGAGCAGCCGGGAGCCTTTTCATTTCCTGCATCGAGCCCCCCGGAGATCAGATTAGGGGGGGGGGGGACACACATGGGGACATTACGGTGTAAATTACCTGCTTGGATTTAGTCCTCGGAGCCAGAGGCTTGATCACCACCGAGTCTGTCTTCCCGGAGGAGGAGGAGGAGGCGGGGCTGGAGGAGGCGGCCGGGGGCTTCTTACTGAATTTACTCATATTATCCAGAATGCGAGACGAGTTTCCTGCCAACGCCGGGCTTTTCTGACTGGCCGATACCTAAAAATGATAGAAAATATGTTACCAGAGAATCTTCTCACAGCATGAAGTGATGGGAACACAAACAGTATATATAATATATACCACAGAGGAAGACAACGTACAGTATATATATATATATATATACATACATACATACATACATACACACACACCTCTCTCTATATATCTCTCTTTCTAGCTCTCTATAATATATATATATTTCTCTTCCGTTCATGGACGGACACAGCAGCATTGACCTTAGGGTTATGTACCTATATTTCATCTGATATCTCCCCTCCTCCAATAACGAGAGATAAGGGGAGCATTGCTACACTACGGTCTATATTAGTATCTCTTGACACTGTAACTATGAGTCCTGTATATATATATATTATTTTTACAGAGGTTTACGTTTGACTCCTCCTGAAGAAGCGACCTTTGTGGCGAAACATGTTGAGGATTACGTCTGAACCTACATCTGTGTCCCCCAAAATACCAGCGGGGGGGGCGTTCTACTTTCTAAATGCAACGGAATCTTTAACAACTTCACTTTTGTTTTGTTTATAAATTGTTTTTTTTATGCAATTCTCTCAATAAATCTTTATATTGATCTTTGTACATTTTCTGGGTACCGAGAGAAAAGTCCTCAAATACAATTGGCGTCTTAGGGGCAAGTTTTGGAGTAGCCCTTGACAAGCCTTCCCCTCTTCCTCCAATAAAAGAAAGAGGGAGGGGCGGGACTGGGAGTCATGGGCCAATCAGGTGTGCGGAAAGCAAGCCCAGAACATACTGATTGGAGGAGAGAGCAGAGACAGGAGACCACATGACCTCATCAGTCTACTTCTATTCTTTCACTGTCCAGTCAGAAGGCTGGGGGCGGAGGTCCTAAGCTTTAGCTGAGTGTACTAGGTCCCGGGGCTGTGTAAAACTCAGGACTGGATGGACAGAATTACAAATCCTTTGGCAGGTAGAACATCCTCCCGATTGGATTCTGTCTGCACAGGGTTCAGCTTTACATGAACAGACAATAGATGATGTGACGCAGCTGTCTGCTGACAAGATCGCCCCGCTGACGTCTCCGAGGTTGAGATGCGATGGCTTGGGGGCGATAGGATGAGTCATCCTCCCGCTGACATCTCCCAGACTAATCACATCACAGAGATGATTTCCAGAGGAACAGAGAGATCAACACGCCAAGATCACCCCTCCCCCCCCCCGGCGCTCACAGCAGTGCAGATTTTCAGGATCTCCTCAGCAGAGCACCGGCATATCTACAAACCTCGGGTCAGCAGACTCACCTGTAGGCCTCGGAGGAGAGTCACATAACAAGGACAGATGGGGGGGAATATACCGGCACACAATCATTTCAAGCAGGTTTCTCCCACCAAACAGCCTAAAAACCCTGAAGAAGAGAAAAGACCCTCAGAACCCCCAAAACGTGTCGGCTTGTTCTTAAAGGGCAAGTTCACCTTTTTATGAAAAAATGACTCCATGGCGCCCCATGCTGGCAATGTGGTGGTCCGTACAACGTGTCTGTATACAGCGGCCCCAGAGTGAATATTCATCATAATTAGAGGTGAACAGATACGGGTTTTTCTCCGGCCGATGCCGATATTTAGAAATCGGGGCGGCCGATGACCGATAGATGATGCCCATTTTTGCGGCTGATATTTTAGGCCGATTTTTCTTTTTGTGGCAGGTGGCACTGGTTGGCACTGGCAGGGGGCACTAGCTGGTGGCACTGGTTGGCACTGGAATTTTACCATTGAATGTGTGAAACTGACGTTTGCAACTGAATGCAGAGAGAGAAAGGTGCTGTCAGAATTCAGCGGTGATGTCGGGTGGGCGGGACCCAGCAGCTATCAAACACCAGCCAATGGGATGGGAACTGGGCGGGCCGCTACATGTATGTGGCCCCGCCCCCTTTCTTAAGCAGCCCAATCAACTGGTTGGCACTTGCAGGAGGCACTGGTTGGCACTGGCAGGGGGCACTGGTTGGCACTGGCAGGTTTCACACTGAGCTGATTTGTCAGTTTCCGTGTTACACCATTTGTAACTGAATGCAGAGAGAGACCAGCTGTCAAAATTCAGCGGTGATGTCGGGGGTGGGCGGGCCCTGCAGCTGTCAAACACAAGCCAATGATTGGGCTGTGTAAGAAAGGGGGCGGGGCCACATACATGTAGCGGCCCGCCCAGATCCCATCCCATTGCCTGGTGTTAGATAGCTGCTGGGTCCCGCCCACCCCTGACATCACCGCTGAATTCTGACAGCGCCTCTTTCTCTCTCTCTGCATTCAGTTGCAAACGTCAGTGTCACACATTCAATGGCAGAGCCACCGAGTGAGGGGGAAACTGCCAGTGGAGTGTCAGGGAAGGGAGGAGGGAAGTCAGTAATCAGCCGGATTTGCACAAAAATCGGCCAATGCCGATTTCCCCAAAAAAAAGGCCAAATATCAGCCGACCTCTAATCACAATTGCAAGCACTCATTGGTCAGCGTGACCGCTCTTCTATCTTCTAGGACACCTTGTTAGAAGAAGCCACCTCAGATGCGCTTCACGTTGATCAGCACAGTCACATGGCCAATACGTGCCTAACAAAACCATCATTCCCAGTCATCCCTTATGACGTCAAGCCAGACGAAACGCGTCTAGGACCCCGTTTGGGAAACCCGAGGACGGTCTAGGACCCCGTTTGGGAAACCCGGGCACGGTCTAGGACCCCGTTTGGGAAACCCGGGCATGGTCTAGGACCCCGTTTGGGAAACCCGGGCACGGTCTAGGACCCCGTTTGGGAAACCCGGGCACGGTCTAGGACCCCGTTTGGGAAACCCGGGCACGGTCTAGGACCCCGTTTGGGAAACCCGGGCACGGTCTAGGTGTTTTTTTTGGTAAACTTGGTATGGTCTAGGACACCGTTTAGGTTACCTGGGTGTGGTCTAGGACCCTGTTTGGGAAACCAATAAAAAAAGCACCAGATTTTGTACACGTTTAGTTCAATCGTACCGAACCGAAGATCCAATACAGAATTAGAATGGAAATAAATATTACCTTGAAGGGGTTCACTCTGCCTTGATTGCTGGATACAATCGCACCTACAGAGAGACGAGCGTGAAATAAATTTAAACAAATTTAAAAAACGTATAGAAAACAATATAAATAGAAAACAATATAAATAGAAAACAATATAAATAGAAAACAATATAAATAGAAAACAATATAAATAGAAAACAATATAAATAGAAAACAATTACCGGATTTGGCGGTTGGCTGCTCCGGGGAGGCAACGTTTTTGTTAAAAGGATTCAAAGCTGCGAAAAGAGAAAAGAACAATAAAAAGACACAAAATATACGGAGAACCGACTCTATGACCCGACGGCTCCGGTGTTTTCATGTCTATGATCGGTACTTAACAGATGTTGAGGGTTAAACATTCCGAGCATAAAAACTGTGTGGTTTGTCTCGTGATTGGGGGGGGGGGGGTAAGGGCCGGTTATGGCGAATCTGCCGACTGCGAGTGCATTTGGAGGACAGAAGACACAGGTCTGGCAGAGGTGCCCGGCCGGGGTATCTGTGATCTGTCATGATGGGGCACTATTCCCCCCACTGACACCAATGATGGGGCACTATTCCCCCCACTGACACCAATGATGGGACACTATTCCTCCCACTGACACCAATGATGGGACACTATTCCTCCCACTGACGCCAATGATGGGACACTATTCCTCCCACTGACACCAATGATGGGACACTATTCCTCCCACTGACACCAATGATGGGACACTATTCCTCCCACTGACGCCAATGATGGGACACTATTCCTCCCACTGACACCAATGATGGGACACTATTCCTCCCACTGACACCAATGATGGGGACACTATTCCTCCCACTGACACCAATGATGGGGACACTATTCCCCCCACTGATACCAATGATGGGACACTATTCCCCCCACTGACACCAATGATGGGGCACTATTCCCCCCACTGACACCAATGATGGGACACTATTCCTCCCACTGACACCAATGATGGGACAGTATTCCTCCCACTGACGCCAATGATGGGACACTATTCCTCCCACTGACACCAATGATGGGACACTATTCCTCCCACTGACACCAATGATGGGACACTATTCCCCCCACTGACACCAATGATGGGGCACTATTCCCCCCACTGACACCAATGATGGGACACTATTCCTCCCACTGACACCAATGATGGGACACTATTCCTCCCACTGACGCCAATGATGGGACACTATTCCTCCCACTGACACCAATGATGGGACACTATTCCTCCCACTGACGCCAATGATGGGACACTATTCCTCCCACTGACACCAATGATGGGACACTATTCCTCTCACTGACACCAATGATGGGACACTATTCCTCCCACTGACACCAATGATGGGACAGTATTCCTCCCACTGACACCAATGATGGGACACTATTCCTCCCACTGACACCAATGATGGACACTATTCCTCCCACTGATACCAATGATGGGACACTATTCCTCCCACTGATACCAATGATGGGACACTATTCCTCTCACTGATACCAATGATGGGACACTATTCCTCCCACTGACACCAATGATGGGACACTATTCCTCCCACTGACACCAATGATGGGACACTATTCCTCCCACTGACACCAATGATGGACACTATTCCTCCCACTGATACCAATGATGGGACACTATTCCTCCCACTGATACCAATGATGGGACACTATTCCTCCCACTGACACCAATGATGGGACACTATTCCTCCCACTGACGCCAATGATGGGACACTATTCCTCCCACTGACACCAATGATGGGACACTATTCCTTCCACTGACACCAATGATGGGACACTATTCCTCCACTGACACAATGATGGGACACTATTCCTTCCACTGACACCAATGATGGGACACTATTCCTCCCACTGACACCAATGATGGGACACTATTCCTCCCACTGACACCAATGATGGGACACTATTCTTCCCACTGACACCAATGATGGGACACTATTCCCCCCACTGATACCAATGATGGGACACTATTCCTCCCACTGACACCAATGATGGGACACTATTCACCCCACTGACACCAATGATGGGGCACTTTTCCTCCCACTTATACCAATGATGGGGCACTTTTCCTCCCACTGACACCAAGGATGGGACACTATTCCTCCCACTGATACCAATGATGGGACACTATTCCTCCCACTGACACCAAGGATGGGGCACTATTCCTCCCACTGACACCAAGGATGGGACACTATTCCTCCCACTGACACCAATGATGGGACACTATTCCTCCCACTGACACCAATGATGGGACACTATTCCTCCCACTGACACCAATGATGGGACACTATTCCTCCCACTGACACCAATGATGGGACACTATTCCTCCCACTGACACCAATGATGGGACACTATTCCTCCCACTGACACCAATGATGGGACACTATTCCTCCCACTGACACCAATGATGGGACACTATTCCTCCCACTGACACCAATGATGGGACACTATTCCTCCCACTGACACCAATGATGGGGCACTATTCCCCCCCACTGATACCAATGATGGGACACTATTCCTCCCACTGACACCAATGATGAGGCATTGTTTTTCCCACTGACATCGGGACATTTTCTACTCCCACTGGCCACAGTCCGGCCCCCCTATTGTCTGAAGGGCCCTTTTGTTGTCAAAGTTTGTAGATCGCGGCCTTAGAGGAATGATCACAAAATCCCGGCCACAGACCTGCTCTGCCCAGTCTGGGGGGCTCGGGGGTTTCCTCCTCCGCCTCCACTTCCTCCTCCTCTCCCTCCTCGCCCTCCATCTCCGCGTCTCGCACTTCTTCCGGTTGTTTGGCACGTGAGTTGCCCCATTCTGTGGCCGTCCGGCTGTATCTGGGAGGATGAAGCACAAAGGTGACAAGACGATCAATAATCCATTTCACAACACTGAAGATCGAAAAATAAAAGGCGGGGCTAAACAAAACACTTTTCCTGTAGATTTTAAGCTCTTGGGGTCAGGGCCCTCCTCCGCCTCGTCACACACACTATACAAGACGGACGGACGAATCGCGGGCGGCGGCGATCGCGATTTTGACAGCCGGCCTCACAGGATGTCAGAGTCCCCAAGCTGCAGCTGATTGGATGAAAGGTGCCGATTTCCCGACAATTTCCCGATATCAGGCGGGGGGAGGGCCAACAGGATCGCTCACCAATCGAATGTCGTACAAATCTCAAAAATTCCATCCGTGGGCGGGTCTTGCCGACACCAGACTCCTCCTTCCACACAAACAAGGTGGATGTAGGAACCCCCCCCCCTATTGTATTCTGTATGTTTCTTTGTCAGAAGTCAATCAATTGATCGAATTCTTTCAACCAGGGCAGCCGATAAAAAGGTTAGCATAGGCTTCCCTGTATGGGGCCCGGGTCCTATCAGTTCAACAAGGGGGGAGGGGGGGGGGGTCCGGACAGCTATAGTGCAGGCAGTTGCTCCTTCGCTTCCACTCCCTCCTGCTGCAGGGGAGGAACAGGGGGATCGTTTCCAGGGACCCCCCCCCCATACTTCCTGATTAGCCTCTCTCCTGTCCAGGATCCCCTTCCTCTGTAACTCCGATCCCTCTGTGCCCCCCCCCCCCCCCCACCGACAGCTTTTCCTCCTCTCCCTCCTGTCAGCTGCTTCAGAGGGAGGCACAGGGGGATCGGTTTCAGGGATTGCCCCCCCCCCCATGCTTCCCGATTAGCCTCTCTCCTGTCCAGGATCCCCTTCCTCTGCAACTCCGATCCCTCTGTGTCCCCCCCCCCCCCCCCTCAGCACTGCCAGTATTTCCTCCTCTCCCTCCTGCCAGCTGCTGCAGGGGGAGGAACAGGGGGATCGGTTTCAGGGATTGCCCCCCCCCCATGCTTCCCGATTAGCCTCTCTCCTGTCCAGGATCCCCACGTTCCACGTTCCTCCTCCACACTCTGCTGACACAGATGTGTTAAATATCGGCCCGATTTGGATAATAATCGACCGATGCCGATTTCTCCAAAATGGCCGAATATCGGCCGACTTCTAACAGAGACCTCCAGCCACGATCGATGACATTCCGATGGCACGTCTTACCGGAAGAAACACCGGCATCTCAAGTAAGTAAAGCCAGTTACCCACCGCGCATGCGTGAGCTACACTGCACCTTGTGAATGGCCCTGTGATGTGTCTCAGATGAGTAGCGGGGGAAGGAGGGGGCTGAACCTCAAGCGAAAATCGCCGCGGAGCATGTGACCAGAGGTGGGAGTGACGAGTACCTGTCACAACCAGGTAAATAAAGCTTCACCTTTTCGCTTTAGGGGCCAGATTCACAAAGAGATACTCGGGTGTATTATCTCCTGATATCTCCTGATCCCCCATCGTATCTCTGACTTACTCTGGTCCTATCTATGCGCCTCATTCATAGAATCACATACACATAGATCAGGGGTTGACAAATTTGCTTGGAATCTAGGAGCCAGCTAAAAAAGTTAGGAGCCAGAAAACGCGCCCCGTCGCGACGAGCTTGCGCGCAGAAGCGAACACATACGTGAGCAGCGACCGCATATGTAAACGGTGTTCAAACCACACATGTGAGGTATCGCCGCGATTGGTAGAGCGAGATCGATAATTCTAGCCCTAGTTCTCCTCTGTAACTCAAAACATGCAACCTGTAGAGTTTTTTAAACGTCGCCTATGGAGATTTTAAAGGGTAAAAGTTTGACGCCATTCCACGAGCGGACGTAATTTTGAAGCGTGACATGTTGGGTATCAATTTACTCTGTGTAACATTATCTTTCATAATATTAAAAAAAAATGGGGATAATTTTACTGTTGTCTTATTTTTTAATTAAAAAAAGTGTAATTTTTTCCCAAAAAAAGTGCGCTTGCAAGACCGCTGCGCAAATACGGCATGACAGAAAGTATTGCAACGATCGCCATTTTATTCTCTAGGGTGTTAGGATAAAAAATATATATAATGTTTGGGGGTTCTAGTTAGAGGGAAGAAGATGGCAGTGAAAATAGTGAAAAATTACATTAGAATTGCTGTTTAACTTGTAATGCTTAACTTGTAATACCAACGGCCACCACCAGATGGCGCCAGCTCACAAAAAAAAAAAAAAAAATTTTTTTTTATTGCCCCCCCTTCCAAGCCAAGTCGCCAGGACCCTATTTCTAGTCGCCATGGCGACCTGGCGCCTGGGATTTGTCGACCCCTGGCATAGATAGGGCTAGATCCGACAGTGTTACAATGTGTTACACTGTCGGATCTTTTTTTTGATTTAAAAATGGCGCCGGGGGCGTTCCCGCTGATTTACGATAAATAATATGTAAATCAGCGAGATACGCAAATTCACGAACGTACGCGGACCCGACGCAGTCTTCTTACGATGTTTCCGTAGCGGTTTTCCGTCGTATACTTACCCCTTCTTTTATCAGGCGCAGCCAATGTTAAGTATAGCCGGCGTTCCCGCGTCGAATTTGAATTTTTAAACGTCGTTTGCGTAAGTCGTTCTCGAATACAGACGGACGTCGTTTACGTAAGCGTCGCAACCACTGACGTCCTAGCGACGTCAGTGGGAGCAATGCACGCCGGGAAATTTCGCGGCCTGCGCATTTAAATTGGCGCGGGAACGCGCCTGATTTAAATATGACACTCCCCTAGCCGCGGAATTTAAATTCCGCTGGGGGATTTAGGATCCGCCGTCGCAAGGTTTGTGAATTAGCCACTTGCCTCCTAAACTTGCGGGAGCGGATCTTAATTCACGTAGATCGAGCGGATCTATAGATCCGCTGCGCTACGTGAATCTGGCCCTCAGACTGTAAAATGGATGAGAACCTCCTGAGACCTGCAGATCCGATCGATTATATGCAAGGAAGCGGAAATCTATCAAATCGGGTCGCATCGCATCATCCGAGTGCAGAAGATACAATGTAACAGACGGAGTGATAGAAAGACGAGAAGACGGGAACACAGACACGAGCGCTTTGATTAGAGATCATTTAAACGGCATTAACTAAATAGAGATTACCGCTAATCCCCAATTCACTGAGAGCAGAAGAAGTCGCGGACGGACCTAATGGAAGCGCCGCGTCTCATTGGAGGATTAAAGCTTTTTTTTTTTTTTTCTTATTAGTGGAATTGCATTACCAGACTAATCCGATCAATGCGATCTGAGGATTTCAGCACCGGGTGCAAGAAACTAATAGCGAGATTCAGTAAGGTTTACGCCGTCGTAACTCTGAATCTGCGCCGTCGTAAATGTAAGCGTATTCTGGAAACCAGATACACTTAAATTAGGCTAAGATACGAGCGGCGTAAGTATCCTACGCCGTCGTATCTTACGGTGCAATTTTTCCGCTGGCCGATAGGTGGCGCTTCCGTTGAGTTCGGCGTAGAATATGTAAATGCCTAGATACGCCGATTCACGAACGTACGTGTGCCCGTCGCAGTAAAGATACGCCGTTTCCGTAAAAGGTACGCCAGCGTAAAGATAAAGCTGCCCCCTAGGTGGCCTAGTCAATGTTAAGTATGGCCGTCGTTCCCGCGACAAAATTTGAAATGTTTACGTTGTTTGCGTAAGTCGTCCGTGAATGGGGCTGGACGTAATTTACATTCATGTCAAAACCAATACATCCTTGCGGCGTACTTTGGAGCAATGCGCACTGGGATATGTACACGGACGGCGCATGCGCCGCTCGTAAAAAACGTCAATCACGTTGGGTCACCACCCATTTACATAAAACACGCCCCCTCATCCTCATTTGAATTAGGCGCGCTTACGCCGGCCCCATTTACGCTACGCCGCCGTAACTTAGGAGGCAAGTGCTTTGTGAATACAGTACTTGCCTCACTTACTTACGGCGGCATAGCGTAAATACGATACGCTACACCGCCGGAAAGATGCGCCGCCGTACCTGAATCTAGCTATAAATCTTGGTAAGACCCCTTTCACACTAAAGCGCTATTAAAACGCTCACCATGCATCTCAATGGACCCTTTCACACTGAGACGTTGAACTGGCGGGGCGTTGAGAAAAGTCCTGCAAGCGGCATCTCTGGAGCAGCTTTTGGGCGCTGAAAAAAAAAAAAAACGCTCCACAAACGCCCCTCTCCATTAAAATGAATTGAAAAGCGCGGTAAAAACGCCTGAATAGCGTCTATAATCTCTGAGCCGTAGAAAAGTCACATGATCTCCCAAAAATGTAAACATGCAAAAAAAAAAAAAGGAGCATCGACAACAGCGGGACTGAAGTTGCCCGCGCTTCAATAACGCTTGAAAAACGACTTCAAAAAATGTTAAAACGCCCGCAGCGGTGTGTTAATTTTACCGCTAGCGCCCCGAAAAACGCGGTAATAGCATATACTTTGGTATCGTTGTTTACTAATGCGAGCAGAATAAGGAATGGAAAGCGCGTACGGCTCAGCCAATGGGGCGGAGGAAGGAGAGCCGCCAGACATTGCAACAGTGTAAGAGAGAAAATAAATAGTAATAAAAAATAATAATAATAATAATAATAAATAATAATAATAATAAAAAAATAACTATGAAAAATACTATTAAATTAAAAAATAATAATTAAAAATAAAATAATTTAATAAAAATTAATAAAAAAAATATATAAAATAAACAATAATAATAATAAAAATTATTAAAAAAAATAATAATAATAATAATAATAAAAAAAGACTACAAATGACAGCACCCCCCGTCACTGACACATGATTGGTCGATGTAGATTGGGGAGAAGTTCCCTTTCCATGGAGGAAGCCTCAGATAAAATCTCCATTCTCTTCTCTACAATCCATAACAAGTATTACCCGGCATTCAGCTTGCTCCGGAAGTCTTCCTCCTCCTCCTCCTCTTCTTCCTCCTCCTGTGCAGACGCCAGCTCGGCCGCCTTCTCCAGGGCGAACTCGCTGAGCCGCTGGGCTAGGATTAGTCTCTTGGAGCGCGAGGCGTACTTAATGGCGAGGCTCATCACGTTGTGAGTCATGGACTCCGCCAGCTCCATGCAGCGGAATTCACGCTCCAGTTTGCAGGAGAGCTGCAGGAAAAGAGAAGATGTTTAACCCGACATGTGCGCCGAATGTGGAGCGACAACAAACCGATCGTCTCTGGGGTCAAAGGACACGTAGATCGGGGGGCCCTTCATCTAATAGGATAAAAACAGAGAACTTTCCCCTGGTGGTTCCACCCACCGACACCTTCTCTGCACTACTCATCCCACCCACCGACACCTTCCCTGCACTACTTACCCCGCCCACCGACACCTTCCCTGCACTACTTACCCCACCCCCACCTACACCTTCCCTGCACTACTCACCCCACCCCCACCGACACCTTCCCTGCACTACTCACCCCACCCACCGACACCTTCCCTGCACTACTCACCCCGCCCACCGACACCTTCCCTGCACTACTCACCCCACCCACCGACACCTTCCCTGCACTACTCACCCCGCCCCCACCGACACCTTCCCTGCACTACTCACCCCACCCCCACCGACACCTTCCCTGCACTACTCACCCCGCCCACCGACACCTTCCCTGCACTACTCACCCCGCCCACCGACACCTTCCCTGCACTACTCATCCCACCCCCACCTACACCTTCCCTGCACTACTCACCCCACCCACCGACACCTTCCCTGCACTACTGACCCCACCGACACCTTCCCTGCACTACTCACCCCACCCCCACCGACACCTTCCCTGCACTACTCACCCCGCCCACCGACACCTTCCCTGCACTACTCATCCCACCCCCACCTACACCTTCCCTGCACTACTCACCCCACCCACCGACACCTTCCCTGCACTACTCACCCCGCCCACCGACACCTTCCCTGCACTACTCACCCCACCCACCATCACCTTCCCTGCACTACTCACCCCACCCACCGACACCTTCCCTGCACTACTCACCCCGCCCACCGACACCTTCCCTGCACTACTCACCCCACCCACCGACACCTTCCCTGCACTACTCACCCCGCCCACCGACACCTTCCCTGCACTACTCACCCCGCCCACCGACACCTTCCCTGCACTACTCATCCCACCCACCCCCACCGTCCCTGCACTACTCACCCCGCCCACCGACACCTTCCCTGCACTACTCACCCCCCCCACCGACACCTTCCCTGCACTACTTACCCCACCCCCACCCCCACCTTCCCTGCACTACTCACCCCACCTACACCTTCCCTGCACTACTGACCCCACCCCCACCTTCCCTGCACTACTCACCCCACCTACACCTTCCTTGCACTACTCACCCCACCTACACCTTCCTTGCACTACTCACCCCACCCCCACCGACACCTTCCCTGCACTACTCACCCCACCCACCGACACCTTCCCTGCACTACTCACCCCACCCACCGACACCTTCCCTGCACTACTCACCCCACCCACCGACACCTTCCCTGCACTACTCACCCCACCGACACCTTCCCTGCACTACTCACCCCACCCACCGACACCTTCCCTGCACCACTCACCCCACCCACCGACACCTTCCCTGCACTACTCACCCCACCCACCGACACCTTCCCTGCACTACTCACCCCGCCCACCGACACCTTCCCTGCACTACTCACCCCACCCACCTACACCTTTCCTGCACTACTCACTCCGCCCACCGACACTATCCCTGCACTGCTCACCCCACCCACCGACACCATCCCTGCACTACTCACCCCACCCCCACCTACACCTTCCCTGCACTACTCACCCCACCCACCGACACCTTCCCTGCACTACTCACCCCGCCCACCGACACCTTCCCTGCACTACTCACCCCACCCACCGACACCTTCCCTGCACCACTCACCCCACCCACCGACACCTTCCCTGCACTACTGACCCCACCGACACCTTCCCTGCACTACTCACCCCACCCCCACCTACACCTTCCCTGCACTACTCACCCCACCCCCACCCCCACCTTCCCTGCACTACTCACCCCGCCCACCGACACCTTCCCTGCACTACTCACCCCACCCCCACCTACACCTTCCCTGCACTACTCACCCCGCCCACCGACACCTTCCCTGCACTACTCACCCCGCCCACCGACACCTTCCCTGCACTACTCACCCCGCCCACCGACACCTTCCCTGCACTACTCACCCCGCCCACCGACACCTTCCCTGCACTACTCACCCCACCCACCGACACCTTCCCTGCACTACTCACCCCACCCACCGACACCTTCCCTGCACTACTCACCCCACCCACCGACACCTTCCCTGCACTACTCACCCCACCCACCGACACCTTCCCTGCACTACTCATCCCACCCACCGACACCTTCCCTGCACTACTCACCCCGCCCACCGACACCTCCCCTGCACTACTGACCCCACCGACACCTTCCCTGCACTACTCACCCCACCCCCACCCCCACCTTCCCTGCACCACTCACCCCACCCACCGACACCTTCCCTGCACTACTCACCCCACCCCCACCCCCACCGTCCCTGCACTACTCACCCCGCCCACCGACACCTTCCCTGCACTACTCACCCCGCCCACCGACACCTTCCCTGCACTACTCACCCCGCCCACCGACACCTTCCCTGCACTACTCACCCCACCCACCGACACCTTCCCTGCACTACTCACCCCACCCACCGACACCTTCCCTGCACCACTCACCCCACCCCCACCCCCACCTTCCCTGCACTACTCACCCCGCCCACCGACACCTTCCCTGCACTACTCACCCCACCCCCACCCCCACCTTCCCTGCACTACTCACCCCGCCCACCGACACCTTCCCTGCACTACTCACCCCGCCCACCGACACCTTCCCTGCACTACTGACCCCACCGACACCTTCCCTGCACTACTCATCCCACCCCCACCGACACCTTCCCTGCACTACTCACCCCGCCCACCGACACCTTCCCTGCACTACTTACCCCACCCACCTACACCTTCCCTGCACTACTCACCCCACCCCCCCCTACACCTTCCCTGCACTACTCACCCCACCCACCGACACCTTCCCTGCACTACTTACCCCACCCACCTACACCTTCCCTGCACTACTCACCCCACCCCCACCTACACCTTCCCTGCACTACTCATCCCACCCCCACCGACACCTTCCCTGCACTACTCACCCCACCCCCACCATCACCTTCCCTGCACTACTCACCCCACCCACCGACACCTTCCCTGCACTACTCATCCCACCCACCGACACCTTCCCTGCACTACTCACCCCACCCACCTACACCTTCCCTGCACTACTGACTCCACCCCCACCTACACCTTCCTTGCACTACTCACCCCACCCACCGACACCTTCCCTGCACTACTCACCCCGCCCACCGACACCTTCCCTGCACTACTCACCCCGCCCACCGACACCTTCCCTGCACTACTTACCCCACCCACCGACACCTTCCCTGCACTACTCACCCCGCCCACCGACACCTTCCCTGCACTACTCACCCCACCCACCTACACCTTCCCTGCACTACTCACTCCACCCCCACCATCACCTTCCCTGCACTACTCATCCCACCCCCACCGACACCTTCCCTGCACTACTCACCCCGCCCACCGACACCTTCCCTGCACTACTCACCCCGCCCACCGACACCTTCCCTGCACTACTCACCCCACCCCCACCGTCCCTGCACTACTGACCCCACCCCCACCATCACCTTCCCTGCACTACTCACCCCACCCCCACCGACACCTTCCCTGCACTACTCACCCCACCCACCGACACCTTCCCTGCACTACTCACCCCACCCACCGACACCTTCCCTGCACTACTCACCCCACCCACCGACACCTTCCCTGCACTACTCACCCCACCCACCGACACCTTCCCTGCACTACTGACCCCACCGACACCTTCCCTGCACTACTCATCCCACCCCCACCGACACCTTCCCTGCACTACTCACCCCGCCCACCGACACCTTCCCTGCACTACTCACCCCACCCACCGACACCTTCCCTGCACTACTGACCCCACCGACACCTTCCCTGCACTACTCATCCCACCCCCACCGACACCTTCCCTGCACTACTCACCCCGCCCACCGACACCTTCCCTGCACTACTCACCCCGCCCACCGACACCTTCCCTGCACTACTCACCCCGCCCACCGACACCTTCCCTGCACTACTCACCCCGCCCACCGACACCTTCCCTGCACTACTCACCCCACCCACCGACACCTTCCCTGCACTACTGACCCCACCGACACCTTCCCTGCACTACTCATCCCACCCCCACCGACACCTTCCCTGCACTACTCACCCCACCCACCTACACCTTCCCTGCACTACTCACCCCACCCACCGACACCTTCCCTGCACTACTCACCCCGCCCACCGACACCTTCCCTGCACTACTCACCCCGCCCACCGACACCTTCCCTGCACTACTCACCCCACCCACCGACACCTTCCCTGCACCACTCACCCCGCCCACCGACACCTTCCCTGCACTACTGACCCCACCGACACCTTCCCTGCACTACTCACCCCACCCCCACCTACACCTTCCCTGCACTACTCATCCCACCCACCGACACCTTCCCTGCACTACTCACTCCACCCCCACCATCACCTTCCCTGCACTACTCATCCCACCCCCACCGACACCTTCCCTGCACTACTCACCCCGCCCACCGACACCTTCCCTGCACTACTCACCCCACCCCCACCGTCCCTGCACTACTGACCCCACCCCCACCATCACCTTCCCTGCACTACTCACCCCACCCCCACCGACACCTTCCCTGCACTACTCACCCCACCCCCACCGTCCCTGCACTACTGACCCCACCCCCACCATCACCTTCCCTGCACTACTCACCCCACCCACCGACACCTTCCCTGCACTACTCACCCCACCCACCGACACCTTCCCTGCACTACTCACCCCACCCCACCCCCACCTTCCCTGCACTACTCACCCCACCCCCACCTACACCTTCCTTGCACTACTCACCCCACCCCCACCGACACCTTCCCTGCACTACTCACCCCACCTACACCTTCCTTGCACTACTCACCCCACCCACCGACACCTTCCCTGCACCACTCACCCCGCCCACCTACACCTTCCCTGCACTACTGACCCCACCCCCCCCGACACCTTCCCTGCACTACTCACCCCACCCCCACCTACACCTTCCTTGCACTACTCACCCCACCCCCACCGACACCTTCCCTGCACTACTCACCCCACCTACACCTTCCTTGCACTACTCACCCCACCCCCACCGACACCTTCCCTGCACTACTTACCCCGCCCACCGACACCTTCCCTGCACTACTCACCCCACCCCCACCTACACCTTCCTTGCACTACTCACCCCACCCCCACCGACACCTTCCCTGCACTACTGACCCCACCGACACCTTCCCTGCACTACTCACCCCACCCCCACCTACACCTTCCCTGCACTACTCATCCCACCCATCGACACCTTCCCTGCACTACTCACTCCACCCCCACCATCACCTTCCCTGCACTACTCATCCCACCCCCACCGACACCGTCCCTGCACTACTCACCCCGCCCACCGACACCTTCCCTGCACTACTCACCCCACCCCCACCCCCACCTTCCCTGCACTACTCACCCCACCCCCACCTACACCTTCCTTGCACTACTCACCCCACCCACCGACACCTTCCCTGCACTACTCACCCCACCCCCACCGACACCTTCCCTGCACTACTCACCCCACCCACCGACACCTTCCCTGCACTACTGACTCCACCCCCACCATCACCTTCCCTGCACTACTCACCCCACCCACCGACACCTTCCCTGCACTACTCACCCCACCCCCACCGACACCTTCCCTGCACTACTCACCCCACCCCCACCGACACCTTCCCTGCACTACTCACCCCACCCACCGACACCTTCCCTGCACTACTCATCCCACCTCCACCGACACCTTCCCTGCACTACTCACCCCACCCCCACCGACACCTTCCCTGCACTACTCACCCCACCCCCACCTACACCTTCCCTGCACTACTCACCCCACCCACCATCACCTTCCCTGCACTACTCATCCCACCCCCACCGACACCGTCCCTGCACTACTCACCCCGCCCACCGACACCTTCCCTGCACTACTCATCCCACCCACCGACACCTTCCCTGCACTACTCACCCCGCCCACCGACACCTTCCCTGCACTACTCACCCCACCCCCACCTACACCTTCCCTGCACTACTCACCCCACCCCCACCCCCACCTTCCCTGCACTACTCACCCCACCCCCACCTACACCTACACCTTCCTTGCACTACTCACCCCACCCCCACCGACACCTTCCCTGCACTACTCACCCCACCTACACCTTCCTTGCACTACTCACCCCACCCCCACCGACACCTTCCCTGCACTACTCATCCCACCCCCACCGACACCGTCCCTGCACTACTCACCCCGCCCACCGACACCTTCCCTGCACTACTCATCCCACCCACCGACACCTTCCCTGCACTACTCACCCCGCCCACCGACACCTTCCCTGCACTACTCACCCCACCCCCACCTACACCTTCCCTGCACTACTCACCCCACCCCCACCCCCACCTTCCCTGCACTACTCACCCCACCCCCACCTACACCTTCCTTGCACTACTCACCCCACCCCCACCGACACCTTCCCTGCACTACTCACCCCACCTACACCTTCCTTGCACTACTCACCCCACCCCCACCTACACCTTCCCTGCACTACTGACCCCACCCCCACCGACACCTTCCCTGCACTACTTACCCCGCCCACCTACACCTTCCCTGCACTACTCACCCCACCAACCAACACCTTCCCTGCACTACTCACCCCACCCACCTACACCTTCCCTGCACTACTGACCCCACCCCCACCGACACCTTCCCTGCACTACTCACCCCACCCCCACCTACACCTTTCCCTGCACTACTCACCCCGCCCACCGACACCTTCCCTGCACTACTCACCCCGCCCACCGACACCTTCCCTGCACTACTCACCCCGCCCACCGACACCTTCCCTGCACTACTCACCCCGCCCACCGACACCTTCCCTGCACTACTCACCCCGCCCACCGACACCTTCCCTGCACTACTCACCCCACCCCCACCTACACCTTCCCTGCACTACTCACCCCACCCCCACCCCCACCTTCCTTGCACTACTCACCCCACCCCCACCGACACCTTCCCTGCACTACTCACCCCACCCCCACCTACACCTTCCCTGCACTACTGACCCCACCCCCACCGACACCTTCCCTGCACTACTTAGCCCGCCCACCTACACCTTCCCTGCACTACTCACCCCACCAACCAACACCTTCCCTGCACTACTCACCCCACCCACCTACACCTTCCCTGCACTACTGACCCCACCCCCACCGACACCTTCCCTGCACTACTCACCCCACCCCCACCTACACCTTTCCCTGCACTACTCACCCCGCCCACCGACACCTTCCCTGCACTACTCACCCCACCTACACCTTCCTTGCACTACTCACCCCACCCCCACCTACACCTTCCCTGCACTACTGACCCCACCCCCACCGACACCTTCCATGCACTACTCACCCCACCCCCACCTACACCTTCCCTGCACTACTCACCCCACCCCCACCGACACCTTCCCTGCACTACTCACCCCACCCACCTACACCTTCCCTGCACTACTCACCCCACCCCCACCTACACCTTCCCTGCACTACTCACCCCACCCACCGAAACCTTCCCTGCACTACTCACCCCACCCACCGACACCTTCCCTGCACTACTCACCCCACCCCCACCGACACCTTCCCTGCACTACTCACCCCACCCCCACCTACACCTTTCCCTGCACTACTCACCCCGCCCACCGACACCTTCCCTGCACTACTCACCCCACCTACACCTTCCTTGCACTACTCACCCCACCCCCACCTACACCTTCCCTGCACTACTGACCCCACCCCCACCGACACCTTCCATGCACTACTCACCCCACCCCCACCTACACCTTCCCTGCACTACTCACCCCACCCACCGACACCTTCCCTGCACTACTCACCCCACCCCCACCTACACCTTCCCTGCACTACTCACCCCACCCACCGACACCTTCCCTGCACTACTCACCCCACCCACCGACACCTTCCCTGCACTACTCACCCCACCCCCACCGACACCTTCCCTGCACTACTCACCCCACCCCCACCGACACCTTCCCTGCACTACTCACCCCACCCCCACCATCACCTTCCTTGCACTACTCACTCCACCCACCGACACCTTCCCTGCACTACTCACCCCACCCCCACCTACACCTTCCCTGCACTACTCACCCCACCCACCGAAACCTTCCCTGCACTACTCACCCCACCCACCGACACCTTCCCTGCACTACTCACCCCACCCCCACCGACACCTTCCCTGCACTACTCACCCCACCCCCACCGACACCTTCCCTGCACTACTCACCCCACCCCCACCATCACCTTCCTTGCACTACTCACTCCACCCACCGACACCTTCCCTGCACTACTCACCCCACCCACCGACACCTTCCTTGCACTACTCACTCCACCCACCGACACCTTCCATGCACTACTCATCCCACCCACCGACACCTTCCCTGCACTACTCACCCCACCCACCGACACCTTCCATGCACTACTCACTCCACCC
>NC_053501.1:1028469-1043469 GCF_905171775.1 Rana temporaria | reverse complement strand
GTCTATCTGTCCGTCTATCTGTCCGTCTATCTGTCCGTCTATCTGTCCGTCTATGTCTATCTGTCCGTCTATCTATCCGTCTGTCCATCTGTCTGTCTGTCCATCTATCTGTCTGTCTGTCCATCTATCTGTCCGTCTATCTGTCCGTCTATGTCTATCTGTCTGTCTGTCTGTCCATCTATCTGTCTGTCTGTCCATCTATCTGTCCGTCTATCTGTCCGTCTATCTATCCGTCTATCTGTCCGTCTATCTGTCCGTCTATCTATCCGTCTATCTGTCCGTCTATGTCTATCTGTCCGTCTATCTATCCGTCTATGTCTATCTATCCGTCTATCTGTCCGTCTATCTGTCCGTCTATCTGTCCGTCTATCTGTCCGTCTATCTGTCCGTCTATCTATCCGTCTATCTGTCCGTCTATCTGTCCGTCTATCTGTCCGTCTATGTCTATCTGTCCGTCTATCTATCCGTCTATCTATCCGTCTATCTATCCGTCTATCTATCCGTCTATCTATCCGTCTATCTATCCGTCTATCTATCCGTCTATGTCTATCTATCCGTCTATGGCCCGGATTCACAAAGCACTTGAGCCGACATATCTCCAGATACGGCGCGTAAGTGCAAATATGCGCCGTCGTATCTGTGCGCCGTGCCCACAAAACTAAGATACGCCTAAAAATAGGCTTCATCCAACCGACGTAACTTGCCTACGCCGGCATAGAGTGGGCGCATATTTACGCTGGACGCATTTTGCACTCCCATTAATTTTCTATGCAAATGAGGGAGATACGCCCCGATTCACGATCGTACATGCGCCCGACGCGGTGCGCGTAAGTTGTTCGTCCGGCGTAAAGTTATGCCCCATAAAGAGGTGTAACTCAACAGCAGACATGGAAAGGTCTGCACCAGGGAACACAAGCCCGCGTATTTTACGTAGGACGTGAATATGACTAGGCGTAGGTTACGTTCACGCCGTAGGCAGTGATCCGGCATATCTTAGGCAGTTTTTCCGATGTGATTGTGAGCATGCGCACTAGGATGTGCCCATGGGACGGCGCATGCGCCGTTCGTTATACGTATCTGTCTGGCGCTTGGCCCTTCATTTGCATGGGGTCACGCCCACTTCCACTTACGCCTTGGAAACCCAGCGCAGTTTTGGGAGGAAGTGCTTTGTGAATTCAATGCTTGCCTCCATGCGCTGCATCGGCGTAGCGTAAAGGAGATACGCTACGGCGGCATAAATGTGCGCCATTGTCTGTGAATCCGGGCCTATGTATCCATCTATCAGTCTATCTATTTGTCTATGTATCTATCTATATCTACATATATATATTCTCTCACACACTGTATTTATATAAACACACTCGGTACATTTTCTGTGTTGTGTGCGGAACAATATATAACAATAAATTATAGGAAGATCGCATCCCCGGCATCACCTTTGCTGAGCCAATCCCCAGCCAGCTGTAAGCCAAGGATGCGGCTTGAGACGACTTACCTCCATCTGCCCCTTCTCTGTGGTGATCTGACAATACGGAAGCTGGAAGGGTAGAATAGCCATGGCGGGACGGGGGAGGGTGGGGGGGAATCTGGAACCTTTGCACGGAACGCACCTTATAGATAAAAACACAACAAAGGTTTCTATGAGACATCAGAAGGAGGCGGCTTCACCAATACAACGAGACATCAGAGATAGACAACCTCCGAGAGACGGAGATCTACTTCAACAACACCGAGGAAGTCACATATCTCCAGGCACAGTGTCCTGTTTGGTTCACACCAGAACGCGGTGCCAGAAAGGCGCGTTCCATGTGCGTTTCCTGCACCGTGTTCAAAACGCACTGCCTTTGTGATCTACTGCGGGTGAGGATACATTGTAACCCCAAAATAGATCCCAAACACAGTGGACACAAAAAAGTATTACAAGAAAGTGCTGGGTTTAGGGGTGGGTTGCGCTCAGAACGCAGGGATCAGAAGGGGGGGGCGTCGCGCTCAGAACGCAGGGATCAGGAGGGGGGGCGTCGCGCTCAGAACGCAGGGATCAGGAGGGGGGGGCGTCACGCTCAGAACGCAGGGATCAGGAGAGGGGGGCGTCACGCTCAGAACGCAGGGATCAGGAGAGGGGGGCGTCGCGATCAGAACGCAGGGATCAGGAGGGGGGCGCGATCAGAACGCAGGAATCAGGAGGGGGGCGCGATCAGAACGCAGGGATCAGGAGGGGGGCGCGATCAGAACGCAGGGATCAGGAGGGGGGCGCGATCAGAACGCAGGGATCAGGAGGGGGGCGCGATCAGAACGCAGGGATCAGGAGGGGGCGTCACGCTCAGAACGCAGGGATCAGGAGAGGCGGGCGTCGCGCTCAGAACGCAGGGATCAGGAGAGGGGGGCGTCGCGCTCAGAACGCAGGGATCAGGAGGGGGGCGCGATCAGAACGCAGGGATCAGGAGGGGGGCGCGATCAGAACGCAGGGATCAGGAGGGGGGCGTCACGCTCAGAACGCAGGGATCAGGAGAGGCGGGCGTCGCGCTCAGAACGCAGGGATCAGGAGAGGGGGCGTCGCGCTCAGAACGCAGGGATCAGGAGAGGGGGGCGTCGCGCTCAGAACGCAGGGATCAGGAGAGGGGGGCGTCGCGATCAGAAGGCAGGGATCAGGAGAGGGGGCGTCGCGATCAGAACGCAGGGATCAGGAGGGGGGCGCGATCAGAACGCAGGGATCAGGAGGGGGGCGCGATCAGAACGCAGGAATCAGGAGGGGGGCGCGATCAGAACGCAGGAATCAGGAGGGGGGCGCGATCAGAACGCAGGGATCAGGAGGGGGGCGCGATCAGAACGCAGGGATCAGGAGGGGGGCGCGATCAGAATGCAGGGATCAGGAGGGGGGCGCGATCAGAACGCAGGGATCAGGAGGGGGGCGCGATCAGAACGCAGGGATCAGGAGGGGGGCGCGATCAGAACGCAGGGATCAGGAGGGGGGCGCGATCAGAACGCAGGGATCAGGAGGGGGGCGTCACGCTCAGAACGCAGGGATCAGGAAAGGCGGGCGTCGCGCTCAGAACGCAGGGATCAGGAGAGGGGGGCGTCGCGCTCAGAACGCAGGGATCAGGAGAGGGGGGCGTCGCGCTCAGAACGCAGGGGATCAGGAGAGGGGGGCGTCGCGCTCAGAACGCAGGGATCAGGAGAGGGGGGCGTCGCGCTCAGAACGCAGGGATCAGGAGAGGGGGGCGTCGCGCTCAGAACGCAGGGATCAGGAGAGGGGGGCGTCGCGCTCAGAACGCAGGGATAAGCAGAGGGGGGCGTCGCGCTCAGAACGCAGGGATCAGGAGAGGGGGGCGTCGCGATCAGAACGCAGGGATCAGGAGAGGGGGGCGTCGCGATCAGAACGCAGGGATCAGGAGGGGGGGCGCGATCAGAACGCAGGGATCAGGAGGGGGGCGCGATCAGAACGCAGGGATCAGGAGGGGGGCGCGATCAGAACGCAGGGATCAGGAGGCGGGCGCGATCAGAACGCAGGGATCAGGAGGGGGGCGCGATCAGAACGCAGGGATCAGGAGGGCGGCGCGATCAGAAAGCAGGGATCAGGAGGGGGGCGTCACGCTCAGAATGCAGGGATCAGGAGAGGCGGGCGTCACGCTCAGAACGCAGGGATAAGCAGAGGGGGGCGTCGCGCTCAGAACGCAGGGATAAGCAGAGGGGGGCGTCACGCTCAGAACGCAGGGATCAGGAGAGGGGGGCGTCGCGATCAGAACGCAGGGATCAGGAGGGGGGCGTCGCGCTCAGAACGCAGGGATCAGGAGGGGGGCGTCGCGCTCAGAACGCAGGGACCAGGAGGGGGGCGTCGCGCTCAGAACGCAGGGATCAGGAGGGGGGCGTCGCGCTCAGAACGCAGGGATCAGGAGGGGGGCGTCGCGCTCAGAACGCAGGGATCAGGAGGGGGGCGTCGCGCTCAGAACGCAGGGATCCGGAGGGGGGCGTCGCGCTCAGAACGCAGGGATCCGGAGGGGGGCGTCGCGCTCAGAACGCAGGGATCCGGAGGGGGGCGTCGCGCTCAGAACGCAGGGATCCGGAGGGGGGCGTCGCGCTCAGAACGCAGGGATCCGGAGGGGGGCGTCACGCTCAGAACGCAGGGATCCGGAGGGGGGCGTCACGCTCAGAACGCAGGGATCCGGAGGGGGCGTCGCGCTCAGAACGCAGGGATCCGGAGGGGGCGTCGCGCTAAGAACGCAGGGATCCGGAGGGGGGCGTCGCGCTCAGAACGCAGGGATCAGGAGGGGGGCGTCGCGCTCAGAACGCAGGGATCCGGAGGGGGCGTCGCGCTGAGAACGCAGGGATCCGGAGGGGGGCGTCGCGCTCAGAACGCAGGGATCAGGAGGGGGGCGTCGCGCTCAGAATGCAGGGATCAGGAGGGGGGCGTCACGCTCAGAACGCAGGGATCAGGAGGGGGGCGTCGCGCTCAGAACGCAGGGACCAGGAGGGGGGCGTCGCGCTCAGAACGCAGGGATCCGGAGGGGGGCGTCACCCTCAGAACGCAGGGATCCGGAGGGGGGCGTCACCCTCAGAACGCAGGGATCCGGAGGGGGGCGTCACGCTCAGAATGCAGGGATCAGGAGGGGGGCGTCGCGCTCAGAACGCAGGGACCAGGAGGGGGGCGTCACCCTCAGAACGCAGGGATCCGGAGGGGGGCGTCACCCTCAGAACGCAGGGATCCGGAGGGGGGCGTCACGCTCAGAACGCAGGGATCCGGAGGGGGGCGTCACGCTCAGAACGCAGGGATCAGGAGGGGGGCGTCACGCTCAGAACGCAGGGATCAGGAGGGGGGCGTCACGCTCAGAACGCAGGGATCAGGAGGGGGGCGTCACGCTCAGAACGCAGGGATCAGGAGGGGGGCGTCACGCTCAGAACGCAGGGATCCGGAGGGGGGCGTCACGCTCAGAACGCAGGGATCCGGAGGGGGGCGTCACCCTCAGAACGCAGGGATCCGGAGGGGGGCGTCACGCTCAGAACGCAGGGATCCGGAGGGGGGCGTCACGCTCAGAACGCAGGGATCCGGAGGGGGGCGTCACGCTCAGAACGCAGGGATCCGGAGGGGGGCGTCACGCTCAGAATGCAGGGATCCGGAGGGGGGCGTCGCGCTCAGAACGCAGGGACCAGGAGGGGGGCGTCGCGCTCAGAACGCAGGGATCCGGAGGGGGGCGTCACCCTCAGAACGCAGGGATCCGGAGGGGGGCGTCACGCTCAGAACGCAGGGATCAGGAGGGGGGCGTCGCACTCAGAACGCAGGGATCCGGAGGGGGGCGTCACGCTCAGAACGCAGGGATCAGGAGGGGGGCGTCGCGCTCAGAACGCAGGGATCCGGAGGGGGGCGCATCGCTCAGAACGCAGGGATCCGGAGGGGGGCGTCACGCTCAGAACGCAGGGATCCGGAGGGGGGCGTCACGCTCAGAATGCAGGGATCAGGAGGGGGGCGTCGCGCTCAGAACGCAGGGACCAGGAGGGGGGCCTCGCGCTCAGAACGCAGGGATCCGGAGGGGGGCGTCACCCTCAGAACGCAGGGACCAGGCGGGCGTCGCGCTCAGAACGCAGGGATCAGGAGGGGGGCGTCGCACTCAGAACGCAGGGATCCGGAGGGGGGCGTCACGCTCAGAACGCAGGGATCAGGAGGGGGGCGTCGCGCTCAGAACGCAGGGATCCGGAGGGGGGCGCATCGCTCAGAACGCAGGGATCCGAAAGGGGGGCGCATTGCTCAGAACGCAGGGATCAGGAGGGGGGCGTCACGCTCAGAACGCAGGGATCAGGAGGGGGGCGTCACGCTCAGAACGCAGGGATCCGGAGGGCGTCGGTATAGGCGAATTTCCTACCTACAGGATTAGATCAGGCGCTGGAGGAGGCAACACATCGCCCCTCTGAAAAGCGATACGGGTGGGCGTGGCCTAAGGGTTTTACTGACCTGAGCTGCTGCGGGTTCTCATGCAGACCCACCACCCAGTAATGATCGGACTTTCCTTTGCAGTGTTCTCGGGTGTTACACACCGGCGTCCAGGTGTCCCCCAATCCTCTGTTCAGCAGCCGCACCACCCCCTCCGAATCCACAGAACACGGACTCCCTACACAGGGAACAGAACAAAGAGTCACACAAACAACCTCAACACAAAACAGCAATACTAAAAAAAAAAAAGTTTAGAGTATACAGTATCTGACAAAAGTAAGTACACCCCTCAGTCACATTTCTTGTATCTTTTCATGTGACAACGCTGAAGAAATGACACTTTGTATCTACAATGTTGTGTAGTGAGTGTACAGGGGGGGAGGGGTGTACGGGGGGGGAGGAGTGTACACAGGGGGGGGGGGGGGAAGTGTACACAGGGGGGGAGGAGTGTACACAGGGGGGGGAGGAGTGTACACAGGGGGGGGGGAAGTGTACACAGGGGGGGGGAGTGTACACAGGGGGGGGAGGAGTGTACACAGGGGGGGGGAGTGTACACAGGGGGGGAGGAGTGTACAGCTTGTATAACAAATCACTCAACACACGGCCATTAATGTCTAAACCACTGGCAACAAAAGTCAGGACACCCCTAAGTGAAAAATCTCCAAATTTGGGGCCCAAAGTGTGAATATTTTGTGTGGCCGCCATTATTTTTAACCCTCTTGGGCATGGAGGTCACCAGAGCTTCACAGGTTGTCACCGGAGTCACTGGTGGACCTCATCAGAGGTTAGTGATCCATGGTGGTAAATCTCCTCTCACCATGGTGCTAAATCTCCTCTCACCCATGGTGGGAAATCTCCTCTCACCATGGTGGTAAATCTCCTCTCTCCATGGTGGTAAATCTCCTCTCTCCATGGTGGTAAATCTCCTCTCACCCATGGTGGGAAATCTCCTCTCACCATGGTGGTAAATCTCCTCCCGTCCATGGTGGTAAATCTCCTTTCACCATGGTGGTAAATCTCCTCTCACCATGGTGGTAAATCTCCTCTCACCCATGGTGGTAAATCTCCTCTCACCCATGGTGGTAAATCTCCTCTCACCATGGTGGTAAATCTCCTCTCACCCATGGTGGGAAATCTCCTCTCACCATGGTGGTAAATCTCCTCTCACACATGGTGGTAAATCTCCTCTCACCATGGTGGTAAATCTCCTCTCACCATGGTGGTAAATCTCCTCTCACCCATGGTGGGAAATCTCCTCTCACCATGGTGGTAAATCTCCTCTCACCATGGTGGTAAATCTCCTCTCACCCATGGTGGTAAATCTCCTCTCACCCATGGTGGTAAATCTCCTCTCACCCATGGTGGTAAATCTCCTCTCACCCATGGTGGTAAATCTCCTCTCACCCATGGTGGTAAATCTCCTCTCACCCATGGTGGTAAATCTCCTCTCACCCATGGTGGTAAATCTCCTCTCACCATGGTGGTAAATCTCCTCTCACCATGGCGGTAAATCTCCTCTCACCATGGCGGTAAATCTCCTCCCACCATGGCGGTAAATCTCCTCCCACCATGGTGGGAAATCTCCTCTCACCATGGTGGGAAATCTCCTCTCACCATGGTGGTAAATCTCCTCTCACCATGGTGGGAAATCTCCTCTCACCATGGTGGGAAATCTCCTCTCACCATGGTGGAAAATCTCCTCTCACCATGGTGGTAAATCTCCTCTCACCATGGTGGTAAATCTCCTCTCACCATGGTGGGAAATCTCCTCTCACCATGGTGGAAAATCTCCTCTCACCACGGTGGTAAATCTCCTCTCACCATGGTGGTAAATCTCCTCTCACAGGTACATGGAAGAGAGTCGGAAGGAAGTAGAGAGGAGACATCGCTGGAAGTGACAGCAGAGGAGATTTACCACCATGGATCACTTTAAGGCCCCTTTCACACTGGGTGCGTGAGGTGCGGTGGCACGGCGCAATTTTTAGCGCCGCTATACCGTCGTATTTACCACGATATTCGGCGGCTAGTAGGGCAGTTTTAACCCCCGCTAGTGGCCGAAAAAGGGTTAATACCGCCCGCAAACCGCGGCTACAGCGCTCTGGTCTTTGGCCAGCCAAATGGTCCGGGGCTGAAGTGGTTAAAATGAACAGTGGTGGTAGGAATAAAAAAGCCAGAACAGCGCAGTCACATGACCTGTCAAAGTCACACGGCTGACTATCCTCCAATCCGAGTTAACAGACGCAATACCCACGTCTGCATTTTATGAATGGCCTGTGAGCAATATGAAGACATATGATGGGTAGCGGTGCCGGCTCGTCGTTACAAATCGCCCCCATCGCGTGAGCGCCGAGGACTATCCTCTGTAAGGGGCAGACACAGCGCAGGGAACTGGCAACACAACAAGCAGAAGGCGATCGTTTCCCGGCATCCGATCGCTGTTCATTTCTATGACAAACACCGAGACTCGGCTCATCCGTCTCCGTGGGTTTTGTGTTTTTTTGCCAATATTGTGAAAAAAGCGGTTCAATGTTTTCACAGAAGCCCAAAATGTAAATCAGCAGATTTCCTGCAAGCTGTTATTGAAGAACATAAAAGTAATGATCCAAAACATCAGCCAATGGAACAAATCCAATCCATAGCAGGACAATATCATGTCGCCACCTTGTGGCCATTGGCTGAAATGCACTTAAAATGCGGAGAAAGCAAAACTCCGTCCGTTCCGAATTATTATGTTTCTGTGAAAAACCTTTTTATGCAACTTCACATTTTACGTAAGTACCGTATATATGCGAGTATAAGCCCAGGTACCTACCGTATATACTATATGCTCTCTCTATATACCGTATACAATCTCCATATACCGTATATACTCTCTATATACTCTATACACTCTCTATATACCGTATATACTCTATACACTCTCTATATACCGTATATACTCTATACACTCTCTATATACCGTATATACTCTATACACTCTCTCTATACCGTATACACTCTATACACTCTCTATATACCGTATATACTCTACACACTCTCTATATACCGTATATACTATATGCTCTCTCTATATACCGTATACAATCTCCATATACCGTATATACTCTCTATATACCGTATATACTCTACACACTCTCTATATACCGTATATACTCTATACACTCTCTATATACCATATACACTCTCTATATACCGTATATACTCTATACACTCTCTCTATACCGTATATACTCTATATACCGTATATACTCTATACACTCTCTATATACCATATATACCCTATACACTCTCTATATACCGTATATACTTTATACACTCTCTATATACCGTATATATGAGTATAAGCCCAGGTACCTACCGTATATACACTCTCTATATACCGTATACACTCTATACACTCTCTCAATAAGTCTTTGGAGCGTAATTTGGAGCATGCGCACTGGGATACGTCCACGGACGGCGCATGCGCCGTTCGTTCAAAACGTCAATCACGTCGGGTCACGATTCATTAGCATTAAACACGCCCACCTCTTCACAATTTGAATTAGGCGCGCTTAGGCCGGCACATTTACGCTACGCCGTCGTAACTTAGGACGCAAGTGCTTTGTGAATACAGCACTTGCCCCTCTAACTTACGGCGGCATAGCGTATATGAGATACGCTACGCCTGCCTAACGTTAGGCTCATCTACGTGAATCCAGCTCTTCAGTGTTGTCACATGAAAAGATACAAGAAATGTGAGTGAGGGGTGTACTTACTTTTGTGTGAGATACTGTGTATTATAGTCATGCCTGAAATTCTTCTACAACTAATATTAATGCAATATAACAATATGGAACGACCACCATTTTATTCTCCGGGGTGTCTGCTCTCAGAAAATATAAAATGTTTGGGGGTTCTCTACCTTGGCGCACATCTTGAACCTTGTAGGTGTTGATAAAGTTTTTTTTATTCAATACACTTTAAGCTCTTCTTACCTTCTGCACTGAAGCCGAGCCAGGACAGGTAACTTTTCCTGGACAGGGGTAGAGGGTCGCCATGCAGGACCTGCCTCCTCTTCTTCCCCAGCTCCAGGAGCTGCACCCCCAGACACTGCTCTCCATCAAACCCCGTACCTGGAGAGGAACAGAGGAAGACATCGTCACCAGAAAAAATCATCATGTGATGGCGCCGGAGAATATTACTAGATAATAATAATTGATGCTTTGATGAAGGCTTCTTAGCCGAAACGCGTCGGCGTATTGCCTGAACTTACGTAACCAATAAAATACTTTTATTCAAGAGCATTCGTTGCGCACGCCGCAATTCCAGAAGAAAGGCTTTGTGTTGCTCATCAGGAGCCATAGGTCACTACTATCAGAGGAAAAAATAATCTTTCCATGGGGACACTGGTTCCTGTGACAACTGTCTAATAAGGGATATCCCTCAAACGTGACAAATTTCATAAATTGGGCAATTCGAAAAGAAAATCCGCAAATTCTAAAGAAAATCCGGAAAGTCGAAAATGCGTAACCAATAAAAGACTTTTATTCAACAGCATCCGAGTTGCCAGCCCTTTTCGATTCAAATATAGCAGATAATAAGCCTGGAGTTCGAGAACTTTAAAATTTGGAGCCCCAATCCCCCTGAAGAAGTCACATGATCGAGGGATGAACTGCATTGGAGCAGAGCAACACAAAGCCTTTTTCCTCTCTTCCTCTGATAGTAGTGACCTATGGCTCCTGATAAGCAACACAAAGCCTTTCTTCTGGAATTGCGGCGTGCGCAACAACGTCACCCACAAGCTCTGCTCCAATGCAGTTCATCCCTCGATCATGTGACTTCTTCAGGGGGATTGGGTGACATTGCTCCAAATTGTAAAGTTCCCGAACTCCAGGCTTATTATCTGCCATATTTGAATCGAAAAGGGCCGGCAACTCGGATGCTCTTGAATAAAAGTCTTTTATTGGTTACACATTTTTGACGTTCCGGATTTTCTTTGAATTTGCAGATTCGGAAATTCAAAAAAAAAATCCGAAAATTCTAAAGAAAATCTGGAGATTCAAAAAGAAAAATCTGCAAATTAAAAGAAGAGGGGGAAAAAAAAAAAAATCTTTCCATGGGGACACTGGTTCCTGTGACGACTGTCTAATAAGGGATATCCCTCAAACGTGACAAATTTCATAAATTCGAAAAGAAAATCCGGAAAAACAAAATCCGGAAATTCAAAAGAAAATCCGGAACGTCGAAAATGCGAGCGAAAATCCAGAAACTCAAAAGAAAATCTGGAAATGTAAAAGAAAATGCGGAATGGAGCGAGCGGACTGACGTCACACACTGCTGGTCTCCAGTTGGTCATGTGATCTCATTCAGTCGCTTTTATTTTACCCCCCCCCCCCAGGCGTCTTCATATCATAGGTACCCCCGTAGTACAGCCCAGAAGGAATATTCTCGAGCAGTCTGCTTGCCTCCTGCAGGGCGCGCTCTGTGATCAGCGGGTCAATGAGACTCGGCTGATTACAGATCGGAGTAAAGGGGTCGATCCCGTCCCCTTACCTCGTGATCAGCTGCCAGCCAATGACAGATGATCATGTGATGTAAACAGAGCTGATAATCGGTTATATTTTCTCATCTCACGCCAACAGCGCAAGAAAAAAAGGACGATCACCGGCGGCTGTCAGAGAGACAGGAGAGCCACCTGCCAGTGAATAACAGTGCTGCCTACCAGTGACCACCAGCGCCAACTATCAGTGCCCACAGTTCCGCCACCAGTGCCCCACCAGTGCCGCCTCCTCTGTCCTCCACCAGTGCCGCCTCCAGCTGTCCCCCAACAGTGCCGCCTCCAGCTGTCCCCCAACAGTGCCCACATTTCCGCCCACAGTGCCTCCCATCAGTGTCCCCACCAGTAAAGCCTTATCTGTGCCGCCTCAGCTGTCCCCCACCAGTGCCGCCTCAGCTGTCCCCCAATTAGTGCCGCCTCAGCTGTCCCCCAATTAGTGCCGCCTCAGCTGTCCCCCAATTAGTGCCGCCTCAGCTGTCCCCCAATTAGTGCCGCCTCAGCTGTCCCCCAATTAGTGCCGCCTCAGCTGTCCCCCACCAGTGCCGCCTCAGCTGTCCCCCACCAGTGCCGCCTCAGCTGTCCCCCACCAGTGCCGCCTCAGCTGTCCCCCACCAGTGCCGCCTCAGCTGTCCCCCACCAGTGCCGCCTCAGCTGTCCCCCACCAGTGCCGCCTCAGCTGTCCCCCACCAGTGCCGCCTCAGCTGTCCCCCAATTAGCGCCGCCTCAGCTGTCACCCACACCAGTACCCACATTTCCGCCCACAGTGCCCCCCTACAGACATCAGACAACATCCCATCACCAGGAGCCTTTCTACCGCCCCCTACAGACATCAGACAACATGACCTCTCCGATGCACCCACCTCTATGGTAGACCAGGATGAGCTGCTCGCCGTGTCCCGCCATGCACACCACGGGCCCCGGAAGGCTGAGGATCTCCTTCTGAACTCCGCCCACACTGAAGATCCGGAGCAGCAGGGCGCTGGTAGCGCAGGCCACCCATCCCAGGCCCAGGCACACGGCCTGCAGGTCTTCTCCTTTGGGCATGTCCACCATCCAATCCTTACTGTTGTCCCAGGAGCTGAAGTGCAGGCACTGGAGTTTGCTGAGTGGGAAGGAGGATCAGAGTTACAGGAACGGGAAATAATCACCGGATACAATAAATCCCGGGATAATTCTAATCACCGGATACAATAAATCCCGGGATAATTCCAATCACTGGATACAATAAATCCCGGGATAATTCCAATCACTGGATACAATAAATCCCGGGATAATTCCAATCACTGGATACAATAAATCCCGGGATAATTCTAATCACCGGATACCATAAATCCCGGGATAATTCCAATCACTGGATACAATAAATCCCGGGATAATTCCAATCACTGGATACAATAAATCCTGGGATAATTCCAAATCACTGGATACAATAAATCCCGGGATAATTCTAATCACTGGATACAATAAATCCCGGGATAATTCCAATCACTGGATACAATAAATCCCGGGATAATTCTAATCACTGGATACAATAAATCCCGGGATAATTCCAATCACTGGATACAATAAATCCCGGGATAATTCCAATCACTGGATACAATAAATCCCGGGATAATTCCAATCACTGGATACAATAAATCCCGGGATAATTCGAACCACTGGATACAATAAATCCCGGGATAATTCCAATCATTGGATACAATAAATCCCGGGATAATTAGAACCACTGGATACAATAAATCCCGGGATAATTCTAATCACTGGATACAATAAATCCCGGGATAATTCTAATCACCGGATACAATAAATCCCGGGATAATTCGAATCACTGGATACAATAAATCCCGGGATAATTCCAATCATTGGATACAATAAATCCCGGGATAATTCCAATCATTGGATACAATAAATCCCGGGATAATTCCAATCACTGGATACAATAAATCCCGGGATAATTCCAATCACCGGATACAATAAATCCCGGGATAATTCCAATCACTGGATACAATAAATCCCGGGATAATTCTAATCATTGGATACAATAAATCCCGGGATAATTAGAACCACTGGATACAATAAATCCCGGGATAATTCCAATCACCGGATACAATAAATCCCGGGATAATTCGAATCACTGGATACAATAAATCCCGGGATAATTCCAATCACCGGATACAATAAATCCCGGGATAATTCGAATCACTGGATACAATAAATCCCGGGATAATTCCAATCATTGGATACAATAAATCCCGGGATAATTCCAATCACCGGATACAATAAATCCCGGGATAATTCGAATCACTGGATACAATAAATCCCGGGATAATTCCAATCACTGGATACAATAAATCCCGGGAAATTTGTAATCACCGGATACAAAAAAAAAAAAAAAGCCCCGCCCCTTTTCATTGATTGGATTATTGGATTTCAGTTCAATCATGTTGGCTCAGCGTCACATGTGGGCGTTACCTAGGGGGCGGTCTGTAAATACCACCTGTCTAGGAGTGGCCCCTCCTGCAGACTGACATCCACCCAATAGCAGTAGGGTGCCCCTCCCGGCCCCGACCCCCCCCCCCGGGGGGTACACTCACCTTGCCAGCTCCTCGGTGCCCCCACACGCCAGGAGCACGGCCTCCTGGGACATGTCTGCTATGGTGTGGTTCAGGGTGTTGGTGAGGTGCATGGCGTGGTGTATGGAGGTGTCGTGAAATTCCACGTCAATGGCGTTGTCCTGATCGTCATTATAACAGCGAATCACTCCGATGGAATTCCACATCTGATGAGAGAGTTTATTATATTATATGGAGTGTATTATATATAGAGTGTATTATATAGAGAGTATTATATAGAGTGTATTATATTATATAGAGTGTATTATATATAGAGTGTATTATATAGAGAGTATTATATAGAGTGTATTATATAGAGTGTATTATATTATATAGAGTGCATTATATTATATAGAGTGTATTATATTATATAGAGTGTATTATATTATTATTATTGAGTATTATATTATATAGAGTGCATTATATTATATAGAGTGTATTATATTATATAGAGTGCATTATATTATATGGAGTGTATTATATTATTATTATTGAGTATTATATTATATAGAGTGCATTATATTATATAGAGTGTATTATATTATTATTATTGAGTATTATATTATATAGAGTGCATTATATTATATAGAGTGTATTATAGAGAGTGTATTATATTATATAGAGTGTATTATATTATATAGAGTGTATTATATTATATAGAGTGTATTATATTATAGAGAGTGTATTATATTATATAGAGTGTATTATATTATATAGAGTGTATTATATTATATAGAGTGTATTATATTATAGAGAGTGTATTATAGAGAGTGCATTATATTATATAGAGTGTATTATATTATATAGAGTGTATTATAGAGAGTGCATTATATTATATAGAGTGTATTATAGAGAGTGTATTATATTATATAGAGTGTATTATATTATATAGAGTGTATTATATTATATAGAGTGCATTATATTATATA